>NC_061866.1:21980219-22161256 GCF_907164915.1 Impatiens glandulifera
TAGGCTTCAGTAGAAAACTAAAGCAGTGCCCATTCATCTTCCTTGTTCATCTCTCGATAAACGGCAAACTACCACATCAGCACACACAGTAATTAGGGGAATAGTGCCACATGTCAATATTCAGATTCAACTGTTGCATTAACTGCCGTATATCATTATACAAACCTTCTAAGAAGCTCAATAGTCACACGATACTCATATAGGGTTACGACACTCAAGTACGGCTACATCACTTAAGTAGTGTTACGCTACATCAACATGCAGAGCTCTACAACATGCCATCATTGAATGCAAAGCGGTTGTGACTCATATATATATAAGTGGATATTAATTAAGAAGAAAAGAGCACTTTTTAGCACGAACATAATTGGTTCTTTTTAAGTTGCACACATACGATCAAAATCACTCTCTCACTATCCAAGTTGTAATTCGCATACTATGTACTTTCCATTCAAATAAGCTGAGAGAGAAATTGTTGTAATATGTGTTAAAAATATTAAGCGTTATAAGTTGAACAGAGGGTGTCTGTTCAATAGAGTGAGAGCTGGGAGTTCAGAACAGGTATTGTTAAGTCTTGGGTTTCTAACTGAACTTGTGTAGAGGCTATACAAGTTAAAGTGTTCTAGTGAATCCTTCTGGAAACAGAATAAGGGGTGACGTAGGAGTTTTTATCTCCGAACATCTATAAAAAAAACTTTGTGTCTATTTCTTACTGTCTTATTCATTTTGCATCAATACGCTTCAATTTTAGTGAGTAATTCCGCACTTGAATCTGATTTAAGAGCTCGCGAAGATTTGTCATGAGAATATAAACATGTCTTAACCTCTAATAGGGTTAAAACCTAATTGAAATTCGATAGTCATCCAACAATACTCAAACCCCACCAGTTGTTGTTAACGTCGATCCCAACATCATCCATGTCTTCAAAGTATGTTTTATCGTCTTCTTGAGCAGATGAATAGATACAATGAATTGGCCTATGAACTCCACATGCATCTACATTTGCATGCATCAACGACTCTGCTACATCTTCATGGTTAATGGTTGGAGTGGTTCCATGATAGAGATGAGCTTCATCTTTATCTACAGACTTCTTCCAAGATTCTCAAAGCGAGAATGCTTGAGCAGTACGCCACATATCTGGGTATGCTTCAAATATAGAGGATGTAAAAAGGCCTTATATCGTGGGACGTAGTCCTCCCCATGGGATTTCCCACTTTACACCAAATTGTCGATACATTGGACATGTACAATTTAATGTAAACCTTTCAAGACTTACAAGCATGATGTATGGACAACCGTTCATTATATAGATCATAGACACAATGTGATATAAAGGAATGACATATCTGATAGGATGATTATCTCGAATGAAATGCATTGATAAAGTGTGACTAAATCTTTCTTTTATCCTTTAAGCATGAGAGGAGTAGAATAAGTCATATTCTAGAGGTAGAAGACTAAGTTTGTCGATCATCTATAAATAAATGATGACTTGGGAACCTCTTCACAACATGTTAGATCTTCCTTGTACTAGATGATTGAGACTAAGCAATGTCTCATGAATAATTATGTAAGATAGATCATGGGGTTTGTATTCCAAGGATACAACCACTTCCAAGATCTGAGAAGATGGTCGATGAAGCTTAACGGGGCTTAATAGCAAATGCGACAAGAGAATGACCAGTGTCCAATGTCGGGGGAATGCATTTTTTATTATCACTATCAAAATGGAGCACGAAAAGACTATGTCATAGATGTATGTTAAGGCCCTAATTCTAATTGAGGGAATGAGACACATGATTATCATAATCAAAATAGTTCTTCAGAAATTATGTCGAAGAGATAGTTTTCCCTAAAGAAGTAAAAAATAGCATGATTTGTGTACGAGGTCGCAAAAAAGCACAAAACTCCTCCAAGGTGGGAACAAGTTGATGACGCCCGATAACAAAAAGGTGTGAACATTCATACAACATCGACTTTGCATATGGGCCATAAATTGCATATTGATCATGATATGAGGTAAAGAATGAAAATGGTCAAGACGATAATGCTCAAAATAGATTATATGTATTTTGTACAGTTAAATGTACTCAAACAATGTTTTGAAATCAAGGTGTTCCATGTCCTACACGTGGAGGATGAATGATTAAATTTGATTTTGTTATTTAAAAATCGATTCTCTCTACTCACAAACACCCACACCTACATGTTCTAATTAATGCATGCATGCAACAAAGATGACATAAAATCATATAACATGATAGTGAGCAATCTTTAAATTTCCATTTTGAGTAATGTTACAATACTTGTCGTCAATCATGCAAATTATGCCCTAGAGTAGAAATGGACACTCAAATTTATTAGTTGATAATAATGCATTACAATAGATGAATTTCAAAAACAATTATAGTTACACATGTACATATAGATCGTACATGGTACTACAAAATATCATAACATAGACATAACGCTAAGGGCTCAAGCCACGGTCGGATTATGCGAACTTGTTATCGTTGGTAACATGGAGCCTTTCAGAAGCGGTGTTTGCACGATTAAACTATAACATCAGCTAAGCATCAAGTGTTGCATCATAAGTATCTAACATCTCATGATCAGGAGAGGAAATGAAATGACTAGTCTTAGGATAGTAAGGTGATTCATCCTCCTTGGTGACTTTCATCTAGAGCACATTAAGATCAATCAGGTAGGTTGCACGCCACATATCCTCATATGTATCACATATAACAGTTGTGATATGACTTTTCTCAAAAATAATGGGGATCATTTTTAGATAAAATTAGATCGGTTAAACAAAACTTAACAAAAACAAACTCCTTGTGCAGGAACAGGCAAAGAATCGAACCGGTCAAAGAACTTAACCGGTTAAGAAACTCAACCGGTCAAGCAATAAAACCGACCAGAAACATGACCGCACAAGAAAATCAAGAACGGTCAAAACAGAAGGCCAGAATCAATTAAACAGTCGGTCAATCAGAAGCAACGGAAAAACCGGAAGTCATCCGGTTAATGTAAATAACCGACCAGCATAAAAAGACACTTCGGGTATCTGTTGAGAATGATACCGAAGGAACAGATTGAGTATTGCCATATTCATACAAGTCTGAGGACAGTCTGCAGGCTGTAGAAGACCGTCCTACAAGATCTGTCTACTTCAGGATAAATCAAAAAGGCAATCTTCCAAGTACAGACAACTGTCCAACCGACAGTTGCTATATTGAGTAAAAGACAAACCTAGCCGGTTTGACTTACACACTGGAAGACTAGACCGCCAGGTCTGAATCAATGAACCTCTGCTCAACCAATCAGATTCAAGGAAATGAAATGTGACCGTTGGCACATTTCACATATAAAAGAAGGAGCTGAAGAGGAATAAATGCGGGTTACAAGTTTTGAATTTTCTACAGCCTAAGAAAAATATTGTGTTCCATCTCTAGAAAGCTTAAGCGCTTATTTGAAGTGTATTCTACAATTTCGGTTAAAATTGTACGAGTGTTATCGAGCAGGAAATAAGTCTCGATCGGATTGTGTTTATATTCCTTAGTGAATATCCTTCTCGCGGTTTCGAGAGGAAGGGGTGACGTAGGAGTTTCATCTCCGAACATCCATAAAAACCAGTCTTCTCATTTACTTTCCGCCTACTTTACTTTATAACTGATCTGCATTAACCTACTAATACCGCTCCAACTGACTCTACATCACCTAAACCGAATTACTAAGTTCCAAAACCGACCCAGCTATCTCCAAACCTGTCTTATTCAAATCCGGTCCTGCCTATCTCGTGTGTGTGTTGCTTCAACCTGAAACAAACCACTTCCGCGCTTGAACTTTGTTCAAGGGTTTGTGACTGTTTGTGTAGTGTTTAAACTCCGGTATTAATCTTTAACCGGATTAATCACCACCCTTTGAGTGAGACGCAATAACCGGCCAACCCCGGTCCCCCAGCCTCGACCTAGATCCTAACAATTGGTATCAGAGCAGTTAGTTTCAATACTCAAGCAAGCATGTCTTTCAATAGGCCCCCAATGCTAGAAGGTGACGACTTTGCCAACTGGAAGGCACGCATGCACCTGCATTTAATCACCATGGATGACGAGATGCAGTTCATCATAGCCGAAGGACCGATAATAATTGACAAAGACAGAAAGGATTGGACAACTGAAGATAGGAGAAGAAACAATCTGGATAACCATGCCAGAAACCGCATCTCCAACGGTTTGGACAGAAACACGTATTGCAAGGTCCGAGATTACAAAAAAGCAAAGGAAACATGGGAAGTAGTGATTCAGATTCATGAGGGAAACGAAAGAACCAAGGAAAATAAGATAATGGTGGCTACTTAGAAGTTTGAAAACATCAAGATGAGACCGGGAGAAACAATGAGGGAATACAATGACCGGTTCACAAGTGTGATAGACGAGCTAGCAACTCTTGGCAAAAGGTATGACAACAAGGAAGTTATCATGAAAGCGTTAAGATCTCTTCCAAGTGCATGGGACATAAAGACAATGGTGATGAGGGAATCAAACTACCTAAGCAAGATGAAGCTACACGATGTATTCGAAGATCTTAAGGCATATGAGTTTGAAATGAGATCTAGGACTGAAGAAGAAGTCTCAGCCTCAGCCTCAACTAGAGCATTGATCACATCCACAGAACCTGTTGCACCTGCACCAATCAGAACCGCTGAACAGTTCACCAAGGATGCCATGGCAATGCTTGCACAGAAATTTGGCAGATTCATGACGAGAAGCCAACCGACAAACAATAACTACAACTATGGTGATAAGTCTAATGTAAAATGTTATAACTGTAACTATTTAGGACACTTCAAGTGGGAATGCAGAAAACCGAGGAGGGATGACCGGAAACCGGACAATCAGAATAACCGAAATAACTATCAACAAACCGGTGAAGGAAGTGAGGTTCAGAAAGCACTGATAGCCGATGATGGAGGAAGCTTATGGGCTCACAGTGACAGTGATGATGAACTCACATGCCTCATGGAAAACGAGGAACAATTATTTGACTCTCCTTGTGAAGAATTTACTAAAGATGAGCTATATAATGCATTGAATGATATGGTAGCAGAGTATAAGAACCTATTAATGTTATTACCTAATCAACCCAACTTTAGAGACGACCTCATAGTACCTACCTTGACCGAACCAAAGACATTACAACCTGATGAAACCCCTACCCTAGAAACCGAGGTAGCACCTGAATTATCCTCTGAGACCGAACAACTCAAGGAGACAGTTCAAGAGCTGACCGAAGAGGAAAATGCCCGACTCTAGTATAGAATGGTCGCATGGAAAAGATCTAGTGAAATGGTAAGCAAAATGTGTAGTTATAAAAGACACCCTACTTGCATGTTTGGTCTAGGATACAAAAACAATAGATCCAAAAACCAAAAGCACTTCGACAAAATGAGGCTCACAAAGGAAAATCTTCCCTTTGTAAGTTTTGTCAGAAGTTCCTTAACCGTTGAAGAGGAATTAACTGCCTATTATACGGAAGACAAACTAACCTATGTAGGTCCAACTGATGCTGAGAAATGGCTTCACTCTGAGAAAAGGAAAGCCAACCAGTCCAAAAATAGGCAAGCCAACTCACAACTGCATAGGACAAACCAAAAATCATCCCCACATAAGGCCTTTTTAGGAAAACAGAAAGATTCCAAACCGAGTGCAAGAAAATTAGTTAAGACATTGATCAGGAAAGCTGTCCGGTTTGTCAAAATATGGATACCTAAGGGACTAATCGCTTGTGGACCCAAGTAAATGTGGGTACCAAATAGTTGTAAATATGTACATTTTACAGGACATGAAGAAACGACTAGGAAACTCTGAATGGTACTTGGATAGTGGTTGCTCCAGGCACATGACTGGGAACAACAACCTTCTAACCGACATCAGAATAGAAACCGGTGCATTAATCACCTTCGGTGACAACTCAAAAGGTAGAACCTTGGGCAAGGGTAAGATTGTCCATGGTAACTTAACAATTGATAATGTACTCTTAGTCGAAAACCTACGTTTTAACTTGCTAAGGATTAGTCAAATGTGTGATGCTGGATACACTGTAGAATTTCTTAAACATGCATGCTTAGTTAAAAATTCTCAAGGTATTACACTGCTAACCGGAAATAGGTTAGGAAACATTTACAAGGTAGACTGGAAGACTAAAGTAGAATATCCTATATGCATGATAGCTAAAACCGATCAAACTTGGTTGTGGCATAAGAGACTAAACCACTTAAACATGAAAACCTTAAACTATATCCGCGGTAAAAAGTTAGTCGAAGGAGTTCCTGACATAGTGTTTAATAAGGATAAAGTATGTTCAGCATGTCAAATGGGCAAACAAACTAAGTCAACCTTTAAGAGTAAAGGACACATTCAATCTAACTGATGTTAGATCTCCTTCACATGGATTATTTGGACCAATTAAGGTCGTCAGCCTAGGAGGTATGCTCTACACTATGGTAGTTGTTGATGATTATTCTAGGTATACATGGGTAACATTCTTGCCATCTAAACGTGAAACCGCATTAAATTTGATTACACTGCTTAAACGTTTGCAAAATGAAAAATCAACACGCATTAATAGCATTAGAAGTGATAGAGGAACCGAATTTACAAATAGTACTCTAAATGCTTTTCTCGATGAATCCGGTATTAGACACGAGTTGTCTAGTGCTAGGACTCCTCAACAGAACGGTCTGGCCGAGAGAAGAAACCGAACTCTCAAGGAAGCCACACGATCCATGATAGCCGATTCGGGTATTGCCCAGAAATTATGGGCTGAGGCTATCAACACCGCATGTCATACACAAAATTGTTCTCTGATTAACAAGTTTCACAACAAAACACCTTATGTGGTATACTTTGATAGGGTTCCTAACCTTAAGTATCTTAAGATTTTCGGATGTAAATGCTACATTCACATAAATGGCAAAACTTATCTATCTGCTTTCGATGCAAAATCCGATGTTTGGATCATGCTAGGTTACTCAGTAGTTAGTAAAGCATATAGAGTGTATAACACTAGAACTTTAACCGTGGAGGAATCACTTCATGTTGTTTTCGATGAATCGGTTGAAAGCAACACTGTATCATGCTTTGATCTACACAACAGATTGGAAAATAACAATATCCATTCTGACAGTGAAGATGAGATTTCGGTTTTTAGGCGGTTTGTCCATGACCAAATGGGTAATGATGAAACCCAGCCGGATCAAGTTGTCCCACGACAGGAAGCTGACACCTCGGTCCAAATCGAGGAAATCGGTCGGTCTGACATTCCTGTTCAGCCTACCGATATGTCTAGCCTTGATTAAATAAACGGTGATTTGGTAGACACTCCTGAACCGAACCTCAAAAGGAACACAAATCATCCTCCTGAGCTAATTATAGGTGACCCTTCAGAACCTGTTCGAACTAGGCGTCAAATCCTGGAGGAATATTTTAATTCTGCTTTTATATCCCAGATTGAGCCGAAAAGAGTGGATGAAGCATTGTCAAATCCGGATTGGATCTTGGGAATGCAAGAAGAGTTAAACCATTTTGAGAGTAACAAAGTCTGGTACCTAGTTCCTAGACCGAAAGATCAACCGGTCATAGGAACAAGATGGGTATTTAGAAATAAACTCAATGAAGACGGTTTGGTCATGAGGAATAAAGCCAGATTAGTGGCACAAAGATATAAACAGGAAGAAGACATTGATTTTGAAGAATCATTTGCCCCTGTAGCTAGGATTGAAGCTATTAGGATTTTTCTAGCTTTTGCTGCATTCAAAAACTTTAAAGTCTTTCAAATGGATGTTAAAAGTGTATTTTTGAATGGTGACCTACGTGAAGAAGTATATGTCGAACAACCACCAGGATTCAAAAATGTTGAACTACCCAACCATGTATACCGGTTAAACAAAGCTTTATTCGGTCTAAAGGAAGCTCCTAGAGCCTGGTATGACACACTAACCGCATTCTTGTTAAAACATGATTTCACCATCGGTTCAGTGGACAAAACAATATTTAAGTTTAAGAAAAAGGAACATATCCTACTTGTTCAAATATACGTAGATGATATCATCTTCGGTTCAACCGATCCTAAGTTATGTGATAAATTTTCAACCTTAATGACTAACAAGTTTGAAATGAGTATGATGGGAGAATTAAGTTTCTTCATAGGTCTTCAGGTTAAGCAACTTGAAGAAGGAACTTTCATAAGCCAACCTAAGTATACTAAGGAACTTTTAAAGAAATTTGGGATGGACACGTGCTCCTCAGCCGCTACCCCAATGAGTTCATCGGTCAAACTGGACAAGGATGATGACGGTCAAGCAGTAGACCTAACAGCTTACCGAGGAATCATCGGCTCTCTTCTATACCTGACAGCAAGTAGACCGGACATACTATTTGCGGTCGGTGTGTGTGGAAGATTCCAGGCTAATCCAAAACAGTCTCACTACACAGCCACAAAGAGAATCTTGAAATACCTAAAGGGAACTCCTGACGTCGGCTTGTGGTATCCAAAGGACTCATCTTTTAACCTCACAAGTTATTCAGATGTAGACTATGCAGGTTGCAAGGTTGATAGAAAAAGCACCAGCGGAACATGCCAATTCCTAGGTGATCGGCTTGTTTCATGGCACAACAAGAAACAGACATCAGTAGCCACATCAACCACAGAAGCTGAATACCTGGCAGCCGGAAGTTGTTGTTCACAACTTCTTTGGATCCAACAACAATTGAAGGATTTCGGTATCACAGCCGAAGAGTCTCCAATTTTCTGTGATAACACAAGTGCCATAGTAATCACCTACAATCCGGTTCTACATTCTAGAACCAAGCATATTGATATAAGGCACCACTTTATTCGGGAACATGTCATGCTGAAGCATATCCGACTGGAATATGTATCGACAGAACAACAAGTAGCTGATATCTTTACAAAGCCTCTGCAAGAAGCTAAGTTTTCTCAATTCAGACTCACACTCGGTTTAACCGATATTAGCCAGCTTATCCCTAAAAATGCTTAAAAAGGGAAATCAGTTCAGACAGACAAAACCGGTAGTTCCTCCTAAATTGTCGGATTCCAAATTTCCAAAGGTATTTATGGAAGAACCGCATGGTCTATCAGTTTGAGTAAACCGACTGGTTACTTAGTGCATGCACCAAATAACCGCATCGGAACGAATAATTGAAAACCAACCGGTTTGGAAGTAGTTTACTTCGGATTATTTGGCCTCCAAACAAAAGTGGAATAATTATTTGTGTTTAAAAGTATCTGTTCTGAAAAACTGCCTTTTCAAAGTAAAATCGGCCATACCTCAAAAGACGTGAAGATACGATATCTTTCACCGTCCAGGCCTATGACCCACATCCTAGGTTGTAGACATGCTTATTTCATGCAAAATGCTTTATCCTATGGATAATAGACATAATTACCTGCAACACACTGGATAATAAGATCATCCCTCCACTAATATATATAAGTTAGGCAAACCTTAAACAAAATAATCTCAAGATACATCTTATCCTTTCATTAAGACAAAATGTCTCAGTTCCAAATATCCTTCAAGTGGATTTCGATTCTGCTCAAGGCACTGAGCATTATGAAGTCTTCAAGATGATTAAGTCACTTGAAGACATCGGTCTCAAACACTTTCTAGATGACAAACATGTCATCTTTCCGGAATCTGTCCTGGAATTCTTTTACAATGCCAGGGTTTTTCGAGGTACTCCTCATTTTGACACCCACATTCCTTCCAAGGTGGGAGGGACTGTGTTCGACTTCACCGAAAGTGATTTCGCTATATGCTTCGACCTACCGAAGCAAGGGTTGACCGACCTAAACGTTCCGGCTGAACTAAAGGCCGAAATAGCCTTAAGCTTTGCTCGGTCAGACCGCCCGGTCAATGACCACGGTGCCAGATCATCGCTGAGAGATGAGTATCAGCTTTTCAACGATGTCATTGGTCGAGGCATCCTGGGTAGGGATGTAACAAACACTTACTGTGCTGCGGTCTTTAACATGATGTCTGCCATAACCATGGGTACGCTAGTTAACTGGTCAAGGGTGTTGTTTGACGTTCTAATCTGGATGATCGGCATTCGTCTAACCGGTCTCATCCCTCAGATAAGCTGTCTACTTCTAGAGCTTGGAGTTCCACTCTGTCCGGGCGAAGGGTTGAACCAGGCCCAGGTAATCACCAAAGAGGTCACCGACTCATTCTATGAGCGGTTTGAGAAAGCCTGGAAGAGGAGGAACCGCCACATCAATTCCAACGGCCGCACCAACTCCAACGGACACTAAGTCACTCCTTCTTACAACCGGTCATTTTGATGTACGCACCGGTTGTATCTCTGTTCAACTCTATTATGATCATTTCGGCTTAGTTTATGTTATCTTCGGTTTTAATCAGTTACTTTTCCGGTTTCGTGTAGTATCCGTCATTAATGAAAAGTAACTTTCAACTTCCAACTACATAAGTAATTGCTATCCAACCAACTTGGTTACTTTTGAACTAGACTCCTTACCTCGAGCTCTACATCCGGTCAAAAGTAACTCCTTCCCAAGGAGTTTTGGAAACATAAATATTCTCTTCTTTAATAAGACAAAACTGATCTTCAACATTAATTGATGATATTTTCCCTCCAAATTCGGATCTATATAAGGAACCCCCTCCTTATCAACTTAACACATATCAAAACAAAAATCTCTTGAACTCTCTCTCTCCTGGCAAAGTTTGAATCATGCCGAGCCGAACTCTAAGAAACTTCTTGAGCATCGATTTTGATTCTTGTATGGAACATTGGGACATGGAAACCAAAGAGCTCATGTTTGAGTCCCTGGTTGACACCGGTCTTCGCACTTTTCTCGAAGAATCCGGACCCATACTCCTTCCAGACGTAATCAACTTCTTCAGAAATGCCTGTATAAGAGGGAATTACATTGTTTCTACAGTGAGAGACCACACCTTCTGGCTGGATGAAAACGAATTTGCTCAAACGTTCAATCTGCCCACAGAAGGGTTTTCCGACTTCCCGACCTGGGTGGGAAGTGCAGCAACCGATTACTCAGAATTTTTCTCCAGAACCGATGTACCGGTGGAGAACTACGGGCTGAAAACCCGCCTTGCCCACCACATCCAACTCCTCCACGAGATTGTCAACCGTTCCATCATTTGCCAGTCTCCGAATCAACGCTACTCTAAGAGAATGTTTGACATGATGACCTACATTGTTAGCAATACGCCTATCAATTGGTCGTCGGTCATTTTCCAAAATCTGAGGACTATGGTGGAGACCAAGAAAGGTCTCGGTTACGCTCCTCACCTAAGCCGGATCTTTCTTAAGTATCGTCCAGAATTTGGACCGGGTACACCGGCATCCCCTTCGAACATTCTTGATGTGGATGGGGTGAAGGAAAAGCTCTCCAAGATAGTCATTACATAGGTTGTAATTTCATTTCCTATGTATTCTAAACCGATAAATGAATCGGCTCTTATCTTGTATCTTTCATTTCAATGAATATCTATTTCAATTTGATAACCGGGTCAGTAATTGCAAAATCAGAACATCCATCCATCCATCTACCTAACCGGTTCATATCAATAAACTACTTCGTTGAAAAATCCGGCCAACATCAAAAACCGCATCATCGCGGTTAATAAATCGCATCATTTACTAAAAGGTCTCTAGAAGGACCGCTTCATCAAAGGCTAAAATAACCGAAATCAAAAGACCGCTCAAAGTCTTCGGAGGGAAATTTCCCGCCCATAGACTCCCGCCAATAGTTCCCGCTCAAATATCCCTCCTTTGGATTCCCGCCTTTGGCTTGCCGCCTTTGGTTTGCCGCCCATGGTTTCCCGCTCAATGCATTTGGAGGGAAATTTCCCGCCTAAAAGTGATGGGACGGTTTGCGACGGTTGGAATTCCAAACCGCAACTATAAATAGGGTCCTTAGTCATTTTATTTCATTCTTACGCGAATCGGCTTTCTCTCTCTAGCTCTCAACTTCCTCAAACTCTCAAATTCCTTATTCTCTTGCTCTTCCGGTTCGTTTATCCAGTATGGGTCGCGATTCTGCACTATTCAAACATATCGTCCAGGTCGACTTTGAGGAAATCCGGGCAAACAGTTCGGCTCTGGCAAAGCAAGTCTTATCCCGGATCTCCGAGTCCGGCCTCGAATACTTTCTAGGCGGTCCATTTATTCTATACCAGGAAGCGGTTAACGAATTCTTCCAAACCGCATCTCTCACAGGAAGAAAAATAATTGCAAACATCGACGGTCAGCAGCTCGAACTGACAGAAGAGTCGATTACTGATATACTACGTCTACCATCAGAAGGAAGCAACCTCTCGGCGGCTTTAGATGGAGAGTCTTTCGAGGCAGCTTGTCAGGTTCTCTCGGAAACCGCGGTTCCTATCGAGGTCTCCGGGAAGAAATCATCACTTCGACCGGAGTACAGACTGCTATGTGATATTTTCACAAAATCGGTCCAAGCAAGAGGGGGAAACTATGACAGTCTCACCCGGGCGAAGATTGAGATGCTTGCCGGTTTAGTCAACGGCATCAGAATAAACTGGGCTAAGGTTGTTTTCAACAACCTATGTGAAATGGTGGATCTGGCTTCCACCCGGTCATGGGGATACGCCATCCCACTTGGGAAAATTATGCGCCATCTCAACATCAACACCGGTCCTGGCGTCCACCTCTCATCTAGCAAAATAATAAAGTCTAAGCAATTTAAGGAGAGGAACGGCAAAAGGAAGGCCTCCGGTTCTATAGGTGGCCGAAGGAAGAAGGCAACCGCTAAGAAAGCAGCTCCGGTCATAAAAAAATCTGGAAGCAAGAAAGTTAGACAACCAACCGGATCGGCTGATCCGCGGTCAGAAACACCCAATGATGAAGATTCGGCATCCAGTTCTGACCGAACCGCTTCACAGAATACCGGAGAAAATAAGTACGGTAAATGGAAAGGACCGATGGTCGAGGATCAATCGGTAAGTCATGATAACGCTGACATCGGTTCTGTCGGACTTGGGGAGGAAGATGCCAACGACAATGATGACACCCGGAAAACGGTCGAGGATCTCGTCAGCAGAATTATGGACGAAATACATCAAGAGGCTAACGCGGCATCCGAAGTATTCTGTCAATGGATCCGGCACCGGCATCACTTATTCTACAAAGACATGCTACCAGGTCTAACCGTTGGCCAAAAATTCGAAAGGTTGATGGAGATAGAGGAGGAAGTCATCAACCTCACAAAGGCTCAAGATGCAAAAACCGCCTTAGACCGATACGCAATAGTAGAACCGCGTGCTCGGTTACAAAAGCTCACCGAACACATTCAACGCCTTAAAGAAAGGTATACTCCGGGAACACCGAATTCTCAACTTCAACTCTTGGTGCTGGAGTTGCTTTGCGGTCAAGGAAAGGGCGCTGACCGAGGAAGTGGCACGGCTTGAAGCGGTGCCCGAACATCAAGATACAGCGAACTCATCGCCTCATGAGAATGTTGGCGGTCAGAATCCGACCAATGACGAACTACCATCTCCTCCACAGGATCAGACGATCAACATGACCGAAGTCAGGACAGAGACACCTCTCACCGACAATCGAGCATCTACTCAAGTCGGGGACTCGGAACCGGTCATAACGGAAGAGAGGGTCATAACTCTTATTGAAGAATTTGTGAACGACGAGGTTCGGCCTTTGAAGAAGAAAATTAAGGCAACCGCGGTTAAGGTAGTCAAGATAGCCGAGACAACAAAGGATGATCTTGGCGAGGCGGTCAAGCGGATCACGTCAGTTGAAACGAACTACGGTAATACGGATCAACTGTACGGCGCACACCTAGATTGAACCAAGGCATTGGAGGATATAACTCCAAAGCTGGCGAACGACCTAGTTTCGGTCAGCCAGAAGGTAGCCGATTTGGAACAATTTCAAGAAAAGACCGATCCAAGGTTGACAAAGGTCGAGGAGGACCTAGCGCAATCAAGTGCCCAAGTCGGCTCAACACTTGACAGGGTAATAATTCTTGAGGAAAAGAATACGACTCTTGAGGAACAGAACGCAAAGCTTGAAGCCAATCTCAAGGCGGTCACCGAACAGGTGGCAGAGCTAATAGAGGCTAAGCTGGCTACCGATAAAGAGATTGAAGAGGCGAACGCTCTGGCGGCTCAGAAACTCCAAGATGCGCTGAATGACCAGATCCGGACAGAGAAGGAAGCGACAGCGGCTGTTGCGAACATAGTCGGTCATATGCAAAACATGGCGGTCAATGCACCGAAGATTGCAAAGACCATAGCGGCTCAACAAGCCAAAGATGCCGAGCGGCTAAGGGCACAACAAGAAACATATAACATGTTCGAAAAAGCTCACAAGAAGCCCACGATGGTCAGTCCGGTAACACGCAAGAGGAAAGCTGTTTCGAGGAAGGCGCAACTCACCGGACTATTGGAAAGAATCACCGAGACAGTTGTTAAGCCTCCACCCAACCCGGCTAATCAAACCGAGGATGATTTCGAAGAAGATTTCTAGCCGCAACTCAGAAGACAACGGGTTTTAAATGCGGTTTCAATTAGAACGAGGGTCAACCGTTCTCTCCTCACACCGGCACCTCGGGCGGTCAAGGTCCCTCTTCAAGGCCGGATCAAGCGGACAAGGGAAATTCAAATGATGAACTGCTGGATATTTTCCTACCGTCAAGATCGAAGAAATATGGGCTTTATTTAATATATTTCCTTATGTTTACTTCGGTTTCTATATATATAGTATTTTGCCTTAGCATATCTCTTATATATATATATAAAGTGATTTTTGGAAACCGGCATACATTTCAATTCTTGTATTATTTTGAATATTTTAAATAAAATAATCAAAAAGGGAGAAATTGATAAGATAAAAGATAAAAAATTTCAAAATTTTTCTCAAAATTTTCCAAAATTTTTCGAAAAATTCTCCCAAGTCAGTTTCCAAAAATTCGGCCAAACAAATTCTTAAAAACAAAACCGGCCTACATTTGCAATCTTACATGATTTTGAATATTTTAAATAAAATAATCAAAAAGGGAGAAATTGCTAGATAAAATTAGATCGGTTAAACAAAACTTAACAAAAACAAACTCCTTGTGCAGGAACAGGCAAAAATCGAACCGGTCAAAGAACTTAACCAGTTAAGAAACTCAACCGGTCAAGCAATTAAACTGACCAGAAACATGACCGCACAAGAAAATCAAGAACGGTCAAAACAGAAGGCCGGAATCAATTAAACAGTCGGTCAATCAGAAGCAACGGAAAAACCGGAAGTCATCCAGTTAACGTAAATAACCGACCAGCATAAAAACACACTTCGGGTATCTGTTGAGAATGATACTGAAGGAACAGACTGAGTATTGTCATATTCATACAAGTTTGAGGACAGTCTGCAGGCTGCAGAAGACCGTCCTACAAGATCCGTCTACTTCAGGATAAATCAGAAAGGCAATCTTCCAAGTACAGACAACTGTCCAACCGACAGTTGCTATATTGAGTAAAAGACAAACCTAGCCGATTTGACCTACACACTGGAAGATTAGACCGCCAGGTCTGAATCAATGAACCTCTGCTCAACCAATCAGATTCAAGGAAATGAAATGTGACCGTTGACACATTTCACCTATAAAAGAATGAGCTGAAGAGGAATAGATGCGGGTTACAAGTTCTGAATTTTCTACAGCCTAAGAAAAATATTGTGTTCCATCTCTAGAATGCTTAAGCGCTTATTTGAAGTATATTCTACAATTTCGGTTAAAATTGTACGAGTGTTATCGAGCAGGAAATAAGTCTCGATCGGATTGTGTTTATATTCCTTAGTGAATATCCTTCTCACGGTTTCGAGAGGAAGGGGTGACGTAGGAGTTTCATCTCCAAACATCCATAAAAACCAGTCTTGTCATTTACTTTCCGCCTACTTTACTTTATAACCGATTTGCATTAACCTACTAATACCGCTCCAACTGACTCTACATCACCTAAACCGAATTACTAAGTTCGAAAACCGACCCAGTTATCTCCAAACATGTCTTATTCAAATCTGGTCCTGCCTATCTCGTGTGTGTGCTGCTTCAACCTGAAACAAACCACTTTCACGCTTGAACTTTGTTCAAGGGTTTGTGACAGTTTGTGTAGTATTGAAACCCCGGTATTAATCTTTAACCGGATTAATCACCACCCTTTGAGTGAGACGCAATAACCGGCCAACCCCGGTCCCCCAGACTCGACCTAGATCCTAACAATCATTTTCGGGGATCCTCTACTTAACACTAAATAGTTGATACAAGTGGTGTACTTGGTGGGTACAATATGAAGTGATCTCCTCAAGACTGGTGATTAAGATGTGAGGAGAATCATTCATACATTAAGCCATAACAAAGATATTATACAAGGGAACGACGAAAATGATAGGATAATCTATATCAATAAAACGCGTTATCAAATCTTGTTGAAGTCTCTTCTTCGGTAGACCATTATGAGAAGAATAGAAAAAGTCGATCACTAGTGGGAGGAAACTGATTTTTTCCATCATTCATATATAAAGAATCAAAGGCGAACCTCTTTTAGACATGCGAGGCTGGTCATTGGAAATCTTATTAATGCCAAGTATGGTCTTAGTAAAAACCATACTGGAAAGAACATTGCGCTCATCCTCTAAGTGAAGAGCTATTGTTGGGATCGGTGCTATCAATAGAGAATAGGGTCTTACTAATGTTAACAGTTTATGATAAACTCTTCGATAATAATTCTGTGAGGGATTAGTATCTGTTTCTATTTTTCGCAAATTCTCCAAACTCTTGAAGCAGATTCAAGTGCAGAAGTGTTCGTCAGATTTGAAATTTTAGACAACTGAATGTAAAATGGCAGAAAGTAAGAACATTGGGAGTTTTAGGGATGTTTGGAGATAAAACTCATACGTCACCCCTTCTTCCACAACTGGAAGGATATCCACTAAATACTTTGAAACAAATACAGCTCACTAATCTAACTAACTCTCTATTGAACAAAACAACTTTTGTTCAACTTACAGCACTGAAGTTTCTCACAGAAAAGAAAGTATGCAATTACAATGTATTCACAACTAGACAATAAGTGTTAAGTAGAGTGTATTTCAGACTTATGTATAAAAAATGGCAGTTCAACCGTTGTCCTTTGGCTTCCATATATAATTGAAATACTCCAACGGTTGAATATACTTTGAGGACATGTGGAATGTGTCCGTTGGAAGGCCGCCTATAGTACGAGAGTACAGTAGGATTTGAATGTTTATATCATGGCCGTACTGAACGAGTAGTGCACTGAATATCCTCTGATCTTGTACGGGAAATGCTATTGAGGGATATTCGTTTACGTGGCATTAATTCATTGATAGAATTAGTTGGCTTTAGTCAGACTGCTGAAAGAAGTGGAGTAGAAGGAAGTGGAGCTGGAAGCTAATTGGTTGTGGGTAGACGGATGCTTCCTTTAGACAACTGTTAAATCAAGGCATCAGACATTTTTCTTCAGACCGCATCTGAAGGGGTTAGACGCTATCTAACTACATTTCCCTTCAAACCGCGTCTGAAGGAGTTAGACCTCATCTAAATACGTATCCCTTCAGACCGCGTTTGAAGGAGTTAGACCTCGTCTAATTACGTATCCCTTTAGACCGCGTCGAAAGGAGTTGGACCTCGTCTAACTATGTATCCCTTCAAACCGCGTCTGAAGGAGTTAGACCTCGTCTAACTACGTATCCCTTCAGACCGCGTCTGAAGGAGTTAGACCTCGTTTAACTACATTTCCTTTCAGTCTTCGTTTGAAGGAGTTAGACCTCGTCTAACTACGTTTCTCTTCAAACTCCATCTGAAGGAGTTAGACCTCGTCTAACTATGTTTCCCTTCAGAATCTATCTGAAGGAGTAGACCTCGTCTAACTACGTTTCCCTTAATTCTCTGACTGAAGGATTTAGACCTCGTATAACTACATATCCTTTCAGACCCCGTCTGAAGGAGTTAGATCTCGTCTAACTACGTATCCCTTCAGACCTCGTCTAACTACGTATCCCTTCAGACTCCGTCTAAAGGATTTAGACCTCATCTAACTACGTATCCCTACAGACTCCGTCTGAAGGAGTTAGACCTCGTCTAACTATGTAAGACGTCTAAGACAGCTTTCTTTAGACCGCGTCTAAAGTAACGATGTCTTATATTTGTTCATGCACAAAACAAATAGACCACTTAGATTTATTCACAACTAAGTTTATCATATATCATCAAAATGAAGTCAGCATTAAATAAACTTATTCCCTAGTTTATTTTAGTCAAAATAATTTGACCTAACAATTTCTCCCTTTTGATGATGTTAAAACTTAATTAGAAGATTAGGAAAAGAGACATAATCAATAAACAACAAAATTTCATATATATTTTAGAAAAAGATCTGGGGAAGATAAACATTTTAATAGAGATTTCCCATAAACTACAAAAGTTGGGTCTTTTCCTATCCCTTACTACCCTTGATTCTCCCTGGGCCTCAGACCACTTCTTTTTCCCCTTTTTGACATCATCAGAAAGGACGAATTCATAATTAGCTCCCTGAAACTCCCGATTTATTCTCTTTATCTTCAGTATTCCTACCCTAAGAACATAGTCCAGGACTCTTTGATAGTCCAGGACTCTTTGATAGTCCAGGACTCTAGAGGACTTGATGAGGACACCATGTCCAATATTTGGAAGGAGAAAAGAGATCAGCATGTTGAATAGGGAAGCATAACCATAGGGTTTTCTACGATAAGTCATCATCTTCGACAAGCTAGTGAAGATGATTTTGGACCAGTTGATGTCAGTCTCCTTGGTCAAGCGACCATCATTTCAAATACCTTTTTAGAATAGGTATTAAAGAAACTCTTCCCGAGGAGAGACTTGGAGATGATATCATTGAGGAGGAAGAACTCGACCTTTAGAGAGGTCTTTGGTCCATGAGTATCATCCGGAAAGAGACGTCCCTCGAAGGATGAATCTGAGAATGCAAGCTGCATCACAAATAGAACCATTTCAGAAGAAGGGGGGAACTCGAACAGCCCCTCCGATGGGAGTCCGAAGAAAGAGGAGAAAGCTTCCTCATTGAAGAAAACATTTTCTCCAACAATCTTTGACACAATAATCCTATTGTCGACAAACCTCCCAAAGTTGAAGAATTCACGAACTTCTGGTTCATGAACGACGACTAGAGCCCCCAAAATTTTTTCCAATCCTGATGCTTTAAGGGATTCAAACATGGCCACCATTTCTGGGGTCGCTAAGGAGGATACATAATCGAAATTTATCTAGATAGTTGATGTTGCAAGAGAATCCATTTCTTGAAGGAGGGTGTTAGAAGTTCTAAGGATTTTCAGACGCTTCAGAAATACAAAGGTTAATCTTGGTGAGAGAAAGCAAATATTTAGAATCGCAAAGAAGATAGCCGGTCTTTTCGATTGAGAGATTCACTCTATGTAGAATAGAATAAGATTAACGTAAGACATTGAAAATCATCATTAGAACAGAATCGTTAAAAGTGTGTTCCCAATAAACTCATAATGAGAAGATGTCAATTAATATCTATCATAAAATCCATCATAACTTCAGAAGATAGAGAGATGCACGCTTTTAGAGATATTAGTCATATCTTTAATATTGATAGACACGAGTCTTCAAGTTATTCGTGATATGACTTTTCAATTTTGAGTGGGAAGAATTCATGGACAGTTTAAGAGATGGTGGACAGTTGTCGTATGGTTGAAGATGAAATGTCTGAAGGTACACGTAGTTAGATGTCTTACTAGCTATTCGCATACCTTGCGTCTAAGTTGGGTAGACGTCTGTCCATACGACGTCTAACCATGTGCATCTACAGGAGCCTAACATGCGTTTGTTTAGACGACGTATAACTACGCCCGTTTACAGGTGCATTAGACGTCTTTCTAACAGGTAGACGTCTAACCAGACTTAATTTGCAAGTTGTTTAAACAAGTTTTCGTCTAAGTACGAAGTACCTTTAGATGACTAATCAGAGCAGACTAATTAAGACCTCCGTTTATATATAATGTCCAGTCATTGAGACAACAAATTCCCCCTCAATTCATGCACGTATAATTAAAACAATTTAATTTAGATCAACAAGTCCTAAAATATTTCTAAAGTAAGAAAACTTAGTCTTGGGGAGTGGCTTCGTAAACACGTCTGCCACTTGCTGATTTGTTGGGACATATTCAAGGCGAATATACTTCTAACTGGCATGCTCTCGAATGAAATGATGTCTTATTTCGATATGCTTCGTCCGAGAGTGACACACCGAGTTATATGTATTCGCAATAGCGCTTGTGTTATCGCAGAAAATGGGAGATTCTTCTGCCTCAATGTCGCAGTCCCTTAGTTGTTGTTGAACTCACAAGAGTTGAGCGCAGCAGCTTCCTGCAGCAAGGTACTCGGCTTCAGCTGTAGACGTTGCGACAGACGTCTGCTTCTTGTCGAACCAAGACATCAGACGATCACCAAGAAATTGGCAAGTTCTACTGGTACTATTCCGATCAATTTTGCACCCTGCGTTGTCTATATCTGAAGTTAGATTTGAAACTAGAATCATTCGGATACCACAATCCCACATTTTAAGTTCCTTTTAAATATTTCAAAATTCGCTTAACAGCAACATAATGAGATTAATCAGGATTAGCCTGAAATCTCCCGCAGAAACTAATATAAAACATGATATCTGGCCGACTAAAAGTAAGATAAAGTAGAGAACCAATGATCCCTCTATAGGCGGAGATGTCCACACTCTGGTCATCTTCATTCTTGTCAAGTTTGCTCGAGGAACTCATTGGAGTAGCTGCAGACGAGCAGCTTTCCATGCCAAATTTCTTTAAGAATTCTTTGGTGTATTTGGCTTGGTTGATGAAAGTTCCTTCTTCAAGTTGACGAACTTGAAGACCAAGGAAGAAAGTTAGTTCTCCCATCATGCTCATCTCGAATTTGTCTTGCATCAACTTGGAAAATTTCTCACATAATTTGGGGTTAGTTGACCCAAATATGATATCATTCACATAGACTTGAACAAGAAGAATATGAGAGTCTTTAAAAAATTTAAACCATATTTTATCTACATTGTCAATAACAAAGTCATGATTAAATAAAAACTGAGTTAGAGTGTCATACCAAGCTCTAGGAGCTTGTTTGAGACCATATAATGTTTTATCAAGTTTAAAAACATGATTTTGCAATGAATGATCTAAAAACTCAAGTGGTTGCTCACATATACATCCTCATTTAAAGTTCCGTTTAAAAATGCATTTTTCACATCCATTTGAAACACTTTAAAATTCTTAAATGATGCATAAGCTAGGAAGATCCTGATTGCTTCAAGTCTAGCCACA
The DNA here is from genome assembly GCF_907164915.1 of Impatiens glandulifera. NCBI lineage: Eukaryota > Viridiplantae > Streptophyta > Magnoliopsida > Ericales > Balsaminaceae > Impatiens > Impatiens glandulifera. Next base: position 22,001,685 of record NC_061866.1, read on the forward strand.
GGTGCAAATGACTTCTCAAAGTCAATTCCTTCATCTTGTCAATATCCTTGAGTAACCAATCGGGCTTTGTTTCTCATAACTAAGACATCTTCACTAATTTTGTTTCGAAAAACGCATATAGTTTCAATAACCGATTGATCAATCGGCCTTGGAGTTAGATGTCACACTTTATTTCTCTCAAATTGATTCAACTCCTCTTGTATTGCATTAATCCAGTCTGGATCAAGCAGTACTTCATTAATCTTCTTTGGCTCAATTTGAGAATTAAAGGTGGAGTTTGCCATTTCATCCAATAATTGGTGTCTGGTCCTAAGAGGAGCATTAGGATTACCAATTATTAATTCAGGTGGATGATTTTTGTTCCATCTAAAGTTTGATCCTAAAGGATTAGAAATCTAATTAGATGGCTCCGCGTCGTCCGAACTATCAACAATCTGCTGACTAAAAGTTTAGACGTCTGGTTGACTCTCAATCGGTTTAGCCATCTGATTAGACGAATGACTCATGTTGATCGTAGCTTCATCATCGCTATCAGATTCAAGACTTGTCTCTTATAATCTGTTAGCAATGTCAATGGAGTCGTTAGAATTATTTTCAATAGATTCATCAACAATTTGTGTTCGACTATTAAATACTCTAAGAGCTTTACTGACTGAAGAATAGCCTAACATGATTCCACTATCTGCTTTAGCATCAAATGCGGTCAAATAATCTTTCCCATTGTTGTGAATGAAACACTTACACCCGAATATTCGAAAGTATGAAACTGTAGGAATTCTACTAAAGAATAGTTCGTAGGGTGTTTTATCAAAGTGTTTATTGATTATTGACCGATTTTGTGTATAGAATGTTGTGTTTATGGATTCTGCCCCAAACTTCTGAGGAACACCTGAGTCGGCAAGCATAGATCTCGTTGCTTCCTTCAGTTTTCTTACTCTTCTCTCAGCAATACCATTTTGCTGTGGAGTTGTGGAATTAGACAACTCGTGTCTAATACTAGACTCCTCGAGATAGGAAATTAGGATTCTATTAGTGAACTATGTTCCTCGATCACTTCTAATCTTGATAATGTTTTAAGATTTTTCGTTTTGAAGTCTTCTAAGAATCTTAATAAAATTCTCAGTCGCCTGATCCTTAGATTGAAAAACATATCCCAAATAAATCTTGAAAAATCATTGCGAGCTAACAAGCTAAATATAAATGCTTAGAGCTTATCTCGTTTAAGTTTTAAACTTTTAAACAAGTTCGAGCTCGACTAGATAAGACTAATGAACGAGCTCAAACGAGTTTTTTACCGACCCGATATTCGAATAGTTGCGAACAGCTATTTTTATTTACATCCTTAGGCATATATATTTTGTATTTAAGCTTTTGACCTATTATACTTATCAACACTTGCGTGAAATTATGTATTATTTACTTAATACAACATACTTTATGCCTTAAAATCTAACTACATGAAAATATATTTATGTTATCAACTCTTTCAGAACTAATATCATCACTAAACATAAATTAATTAAAGTATAATGTTATAAATGTGAAATTATGTATTATTTACTTTTTTTGGGGGAAAAACGACTTAGCGTCATTTCATTAAAAATTCTCAAAAATGGGAAAAAAAATCACAAGTTTAAGAGATCATTATAGACAAGCCTAAAATGATTTTGAAGTCGTAACATTCTGAATAAAAACTAAAAAGCTAAAAACGTAAATGAATTAATTGATTACAATACTTTCAATTCTAGTGAGTTTAAAAAACGGTAAATTCCAATTCCTGTAGATATTCTAGTTCTGCTCCGTGCTTGGAATTCTTCTCCACGTTCTCGCGAGGGAGCTGCAATCCGATACAATATCTTTCCATAACTCTTCAACGCTCCTACGGGTTCTGTCATATACCCTTACATTCCGTTCCAAAGCCGCATTTGAACACTCTTGTTGCAAATCTATTTCCCTTGGTTTCGAGTAGCGTCGCTTCTTTGATTTCATTCCATTCGCTCAGAAAACTGATAAGCTCCAGACTTTTATAGAATTTGTCTCAAAGCAACGAAGCAGTACAGCAGCTCCTGAATAGGTGATCTATGGTTTCTTCATTTCCTCTACATAGAAGACAACTCTTGTCCAGGATGCTCATATACTTGCTGATACGATCACAAGTGCTGAGTCTTTCCCAGAAGGCGAGCCATAGGATGAATTCGTGTCGAAGGATAATCTTCGTTGACCATACAAGAGGAGCTCATTCTACTTTCTACGCTTTTTCCCGGGTTACCTCCCATATTTTCTTCAATACCAGCTTCCTATTGTCCACGTTCCCATGAGGGCGCTACAATCCGATACAATAACTTTCCATAACTCTTCAACGCTCTTGCGGGTTCTCCCATATACCATTGCATTCCGTTCTTGCCAAATGTTATACACCACTGCTTTAAAGCCGCACTTGAACACGCTTCTTGTAAATCTATTTCCCTTGGCTTTGAGTAGTGTCGCTTCTTTAATTTCATTCCATTCGCTTGGGAAACTGATCAGCTCCAGGCTTTTATAGAATCTGTCCTAAAGCTCCAAAGCAATACAGTAGCTCCCGAATAGGTGATATATGGTTTCTTCATTTCCTCTACATAGAAGACAACTCGCGTCTAGGATGCTCATATACTTGTTGATACGATCACGAGTGCTGAGTCATTCCCAGAAGGCGATCCATATGATGAACTGGTATCGAGGGATAATCTTCCTTGATCATACTTGAGGAGACCATTCTACTTTCTGTGCTTTCTCTCGGGTTACCTCCCATATTTTCTTCGATGTCAGCTTCCTATTGTCCACGTTCCCGCGAAGGTGCTACAATCCGATACAATAACTTTCCATAACTCTTTAATGCTCTCGCGGGTTCTGCTATATACCCTTGCATTCCATTTTTGCCAAATGTTATACACCACTGCTCTAAAGCCGCACTTGAACACGCTTCTTGCAAATCTATTTCCTTGGCTTTGAGTAGTGTCGCTTCTTTGATTTAATTCCATTCGCTCGGGAAACTGATCAGCTCTAGGCTTTTATAGAATCTGTCCCAAAGCTCCGAAGCAATACAGTAGCTCCCGAATAGGTGATATATGGTTTCTTCATTTCCTCTGCATAGAAGACAGCTCGCGTCTAGGATGCTCATATACTTGCTGATACGATCACGAGTGCTGAGTCATTCCCAGAAGGCGAGCTATATGATGAACTGGTATCGAGGGATAATCTTCGTTGATCATACTTGAGGAGACCATTCTACTTTCTGTGCTTTCTCCCGGGTTACCTCCCATATTTTCTTCGATGTCAACTTCCTATTGTCCACGTTCCCGCGAAGGCGCTACAATCCGATACAATAACTTTCAATAACTCTTTAATGCTCTCGCGGGTTCTGCCATATACCCTTGCATTCCATTTTTGCCAAATGTTATACACCACTGCTCTAAAGCCGCACTTAAACACGCTTCTTGCAAATCTATTTCCTTGGCTTTGAGTAGTGTCGCTTTTTTGATTTAATTCCATTCGCTCGGGAAACTGATCAGCTCCAGGCTTTTATAGAATCTGTCCCAAAGCTCCGAAACAATACAGTAGCTCCTGAATAGATGATCTATGATTTCTTCATTTCCTCTTCATAGAAGACAGCTCGCGTCCAGGATGCTCATATACTTGCTGATACGATCACGAGTGTTGAGTCTTTCCCTGAAGGCGAGCCATATGATGAACTGGTGTCGAGGGATAATCTTCGTTGACCATACAAGAGGAGCCCATTCTACTTTCTACGTTTTTTCCCGAGTTACCTCCCATATTTTCTTCGATGTCAGCTTCTCATTGTCCTCAACTTTCTATTCATGAATATCCGGTCTGTCGTGTAGTTGTATGTTACTTATATGATCAAGTATCATCTGTCCTTGTGAATTTCTTCTCAATAGTGACTGAGTGAGTCACAATTCCCGTATTTAATGTCTCTGATTTTTGCTTCTGCACAGTCCCTTCTGATACGGGTATTTTGAAACTCCTCCTTGTGGATGATAGGCTGGTTTTCGAACCAGAGGCGTGCCAGAATAGAGTGTCTTTCCCGTCCCCTAGCTGGATGTCATAATGATCTGCAATATCGCTTCTTAGTTTAAGAATGTTTGTTAGAGACCAGCTCATACCTTCATGAATTTTGCAGGTCCAGATGCTGGTTTCGTATTTCATAAACCTCGTATGCACCCATTTGATCCATATTGACTCCTGATTGCGCTCCAAAGCCCACAGATGCTTGAAGGTGAGAGTTTTGTTCCACTAGATACAGTTCTTCAAGCCGATGCCTCCCTCATCCTTCGGTTTGCAGAGAGCGGTCTATTTGACTTCCTTTCATCCTCTTCCACTACTGTCTCAGATAAAGTTCCTCATCAACGTGTCGAGCTCTTTCATTACCTTCTTCGGAATGACCATCTGCTGCACTTAGTAGCCAACTATGTCCATGACCACGATTTTGATAAGTTCGATCCTTCCTGTATAAGAAAGTTTTTTCGCTGCCCAACCAAATATCGTGTTTTTTACCTTTTCAATCAACGGTTTGCAGTGTGAGATCTCGATTTGCTTCGCGGTTAACAGAATTTCTAAGTATCTTACGGGAAAGTTACATTCCTTGATGTCCATGATGTTAAAGATGTCCTGTTTTGTTTCGTCCTTAACGCCTCCATAAAATGCCACACTTTTATTTTTATTAATAGTTAAACCTGTAACCTCATAAAAGAATGTTAGTGCAGCCTTAATAGTTTTATGGAATCAATATATTATTTACTTAATACAACCTATTCTATGTCTTACAATATAACTCCATGAAAATATATTTATGTTAAATTTTTTTATAATTAGCTAAAATAATGGGTTAATAATTGTAAGGTCATTGGTTTGAAACTTTTAGTATTTTTAATTTAAATGACCGGTCTAGATTATGTGTTAATGACTTGTTTACACCCCCAAACGATATATGATGCAAAAATTCAGTGATATAAATAAAAGACGCTTTTAATTATCTATTTTGTGGGAATTCCTTTAATTATCCACTATTTAACTATTAATATTTTTGTGTTTGGTTAGGATAATTTATAAGTAATTAACGATTAATTAAATAAATAACTAAAATTTCCAAGATTTTTAAAAGAAATCTAAAGTTAAAAAAATAGATATCAATAAATATTATATTATATTAATTAAATGAAATGAATCTATCTATCTATCAAATAAATGAGCTATATGATCAGATCATGTTATAATAATCGAAATGAGGAGCAACATGTTCAGATCATGTTATAATAATCGAAAGAGGACAAATGAGTGACCTGGTTTCCACAAGCAAGAGAAGAGAAGAGAAGAGAAGAGAAGAAAACTAGACTAACCTTTCCACTCAACATACTAGAGAAGGAGGGAGATGGAGAAAATCGAGAATGGAATACCAGAACAAACTGAGAAGAAGGATTCTTCAGTTTGTGGATTCGAATCTCTACATCGCCTTCTCCATGCGAACCTCAGCCCTGAAAGTTTCCAGGTCCACACTCTCTTCTCTCTCTGTTAGTTGCTTACCTATTTCTGTGTATTTAGATCGTTATGGACCCAAAAGATCGGGACGGTTGTTATCCCAGTCAGGATTTTGACTACGTTACCTTCTTCTACTCGATAATTCATTTACTGATCTAGCATCTCAATATGTTTTTTCTTTGGGCATAGAAAGTGAATTGTGTTATGGAAGATCGTCACTGATTTGCTAATTCTCATTATTCATTATTGTGATTTTCAATAGAAAGTTCATAGAAATAGATACAATTTGATTATCAATATCAGATTAAGATTTACTCTGATATCTCTTACTCAGCAATTATAAAATGCAATAAATTTCTCTTCTATAAGAAGATTTTCATTCTCACTCTTCCTTTGAAAGGTTATTATTCTTAATGTAAAACTTTTGTTTCATTTATGACTACAATAACAGAGATGGAGTTGGTTAGAATTTTATTTTTAAAGTTCATGTGTTTTTTACAAACTGACATTTTTTCATCAGTCCCCTGTACCGAGGAGACTGCATACACTTAGGGAGTAAAAACCAATGTCACACAAGTTATGATAGTGATTGTCAATAGTTAAACTTAATGAATCCCATCAACACAACAACAAAAAATAGACTAATAGTCGGACAGTAAAAAATGCAACTAAAAAATAATCAATGGAACAACTGTCCCCTTCAATCACCTCTCATTTGCGAGGCAAATTCACGTGTTGTGTAGTTCAAGACATTCTGAAGCCTGAACATTTCTCTTTAAAGTTGAGACTTCGTTGTTTTATCTTGTTTCTTTTCAACATTTCTCTGAAGTGAATGAATACTGACTCAATCATTTGTGTTTTGCAGGAAGTCAGCCGTCTGATCTCAGGACTGAATTGTGGAAGAGCACTTGAATCCATCACTCTCCCAGAGGCTTCTAAAGCATTATCTTCAGAGCATGATTTTGACCTTCAGGTTTGCACTTCCATGTTTTCTCTTCTTACCATTAGTGAAGAGAAGAAGACATGGATAAAGATAACATAATAATTGCTACATAAAGAAAACAGGATATATACTGTTGAATTATCTCTCCAACTTCTTTAGAATTTGTGCAATTTTGCTTACACTAAACATATGGTTTGTTGTTAGTCATTCTTTTTATTACACTCAATGTCCTTTAAATATCTGAATTTCTCATTAAACCTTAACTCAACATCTAAATATTATTATCCCTCTCTCAATATTTCTACATGGTATCAGAGTGTTCTTGAGTTCTTTCTCGACAATTTTGTCATTTCAAAAACTTCACCTTATATCTCGGCCGAATATGTCTCTATTCGCGTCTCGACAGATTTCTGTCCAAAATTATCACTTTTCACTTCCGTCCAGCGATACTTCGGCGATTCAAAGCCAACTCACTGTCATACAAAATTCAGCGACACTACAACGATTCAAAGTCCACTCGCTGTCATCAACATTCAGCAACACTCCGACGATTCAAATGTCACTCGCTTTCCTCATCATTTTCTCTTAGGTGACTGACATACTCACCAAAACTCTTTCCCAAGTCGGATTTCGAGAAATATGTGGGGGAGTGTTGAATTATCTCTCCATCTTTTTGGAATTTGTGCAATTTTGTTTACACTCGACATGTTGCTTTGTTTACACTCAATATATTTCTTGTTGTCAGTCATTCATTTTATTACACTCAGTGTCTTTTATATATCTAAATTTCTCATGTAAACCTTAACCAAACATCTAAATATTATTATCCCTCTCTCAATATTTCTACATATATACTTATAAATATTATTATTCTACCAAGGTAACCCAGTGGTAAGAGTTGGTTTAAAATATCAAAATGTCACGGGTTCGAATTCAACTGGAAGCGGTTTGAGTTAAAGCGGAGTGTCATGGATGTGGGGTGTCATGCTAGTTCTTCTTAATTTAAAAATAAATGTGGAGTGTCTATTTCAAAAAACACATTATAATCATATATATAAATATATTTTTTGAAATAGACACTTCACCACATGATATAAATGGCTAACAGCTTTCTTAACCCATTCTAAATAATAACATATTCTTTCCTGTAAACATTTCTTAAGTATTAAATTGTTAAACAGAATATTGTTGTATTTGCCATTGATTGAAAAAAATCGAATTACCCAAAGTAGTGTCTCCTTGCATAATATAAATTTGACCGATGCTGAAGGTGTCCTTAGGAAGGGTCCCATTGTAAGAGGAGTAGTATTCTACATTGTTGCTTTTGTTGTTCATGTAAGCATCATATACAGTGATCATTATTTTTAAACAGGAATATTAGAGTTATAAAGGTAGTATTCCTCCCACGTAGGAGGCCATTTCTTACTACTGATAAAACTAGTTGGAAAATTAAGATTGATCATTAATGAGTTGCTTACGTTTTGTAGTTCAAATATGACATTTAATTGGCTTTCTTTCTATTTGATGCTAACAAATATGTAAGAGATCAGCTGAAATGTACACCTTTGCTAGGTTTCGTTTAATTTCTTTACCCACTGTTTGGTTGTGATAGGCTTCAATGTAAAATTTTGTAGGCATTCCATTTTTCTGCTGACAAGGAATTAGTCAGACAACCTCGGATAGTTAGGGTTGGTCTTATTCAGAACAGTATTGCTTTTCCAACAACCTCACCACTTTTGGACCAGAAAAGAGCCATCTTTCAGAAATTGAAGCCCATTATTGATGCAGCAGGTGGTGCAGGAGTTAATATATTATGCTTGCAAGTGAGTTGTGAGGCTTTAGCATGAAAAATTAATAATTTACAAAGGCTAATATTAATATCGTTGTCTAATTCTTCCTTTCGCCTGACTTTTAATTTACCCTTGATGCAGGAGGCTTGGATGATGCCTTTTGCCTTTTGTACACGTGAGAAGAAATGGTGTGAATTTGCTGAGGAAATCGATGGAGAATCAACACAGTTTCTGCAGGAGTATGCAAGAAAATACAACATGGTCATCATAAGTTCAATTCTAGAGAGAGATGTGAAACATGGAGAGACCCTTTGGAACACCGCTGTTATAATTGGTAATAATGGAAACATAATTGGCAAGCATCGTAAGGTATTTAATTACTTTCAAGATTTTAAGAATTGACACCAATAGAAAGAAAAATACAAATAAGAGTTATGACATTCAATCTCATATTGAGAGAAATCCAAGAATTTCATATTTCAGAAGGTGAGATGGTAGAAGTAGAGAGTGGCAGTGCTAGGTCAACTTCTGGTTTTTACATCATGACAACCGAACAATCTGACCCATTTAGCTGTATTTCATAGTATCTTTTCTTTCTAGAAGCAGAGATGATGTCATGTCTTGGCATCCTCATTTCTTGTATTGGGCAAGACAATTTCTGTAATTATTTTTATAAAGGATCCCAATTCATTTCATTGCGAGGTGTTTGTTTGCTAAACATACGTAACACATTCCCAAAGATTCATCCTACACAAGCTTTCTCCTTAATTCATAGTGATTTGTTGGGGCCTTCTAAAAATTGTGTCTCCTTTGTTGAGACCATACTTGTATGACGTGTGTATCTCATGAAAGAAAAAACAGATGTGAACTGTACTTTTCAAGCCTTTGTCAAGATGATCTGAACTCAATACTAAACCCCATTCAAGTTCTAAACATAGACAATGCCTAAGAATATTTTAGATCTCACCTTGAAAAATACCTTTAACTACATGGCATTGTCCCTACTAGTTCTTGTGTGCACACTCCCAAACAAAATAGGGTGAGAAACTGTGTTTGGGAATGATCTAATTCCGGTAGGAACATTCATGTAAATCCTTAAGTCTCCAGTAAGAAAAGCATTTTGGATGTCCAGTTGGTCATGAACAATCTTTGTTGGCGGCTAGGGAAAGAATTCGTTATTGTGTTTTAGTGCTCATTGATGTTGTTTGGTACCTGTATGTTATCGAAGAGGTTCCTACATTATAGGAGATTATGGTTATCTCTCTAAAAACTCACATGAACTAACTAAAGCACTGAAGTAGTGGTTGATTACCATTACTTTCTTTATTTTTAATTTCACATAATTCAATATAGAAAAATCTGAAAAGTTTTATCCTCACCAAATCTCTCTAAAACTCAGAATTTCCCACACGATCCATTTTTTGTTTCTGCTTCAATTTTGTTTTTTACTCACAATATCTCACATATGACAGAACCATATACCTAGAGTTGGGGACTTCAATGAGAGCACATATTACATGGAAGGCAATACTGGCCATCCGGTGTTTGAGACAGCTTATGGAAAAATTGCGGTTAACATTTGCTATGGCAGGCACCACCCTCTTAACTGGTTAGCTTTTGGCTTGAATGGTGCTGAAATTGTTTTCAATCCATCTGCAACTGTTGGGGAACTTAGCGAACCAATGTGGCCAATTGAGGTTTGCTTATTATTTGCTTCTCAAATTTTTTAAAGTTATTTTTTTCTTGTGTTTTTCAATTACTACTCAGGCTTGATAAAAACAGTATATCTACCAATTACCACCTTTGTCCTTACTGAACTTTTCAAGTTCAAAGTTTCATCTTTCTTCCTCACATTAAAAGAATTCCTTCTAACAGTTGATGGTAGCCACACTTTATTTTATAACTATTCATTTTAGTTTCACTAACTGATCGGTCATCAACTCTCAAACCTTTAATAGTGTTTTGTTTTATTTTTGCTCAAAGACGTATATGGCCAAATCCTTCTATGACAAAGATGCATCATCTTATCGCACATCTACTTTTTAATAATTCATGCATATATTTTCATTCATCCAAGCTTGCCAAATATTTCTTAAAGATAGCTGATACATATACTCTTAACCAAATCAACATCAAATTTATGGTGTCAAGTGGGTGCCAAATCATTGTGTTGGCATCTACATTAGTTTCTTAAATACATAATGGTGAATACTGAATATTAAGTGTTAACGTTGAATACTGAATATTAAGTGTTCAATGTTTAATACTAAATTTTAAATTCCGAATGAGTTAAGTATTTGAAAATAAATGTTGAACAAACCAAACAAAAATATATTAATTTTAAGTACTTGATCAAACGTGGAACTATTGCCGGTGAAGTCCCTAAAGTATATTTTACCTTTATAATGACATAATTTGATTAATTTACAAGATTAATGTTATCTTTTGGACGCTCTTACTATATAACCTAGTTGAGTCATCCATATCTTACTGAATTAAGCCAAATATATATTTTAGCTTAATTTAAGCTAAATTACAAATGCTTAAGTGGTTTTGAATAATATTTATGAAACAAACTTAATTCAAATAACATTTAATCCTTTATTATAATCACATCTGCTTGCATGTGCAAGTGTTGATACACTATTTTGGTCGATGAGTATTTGTATTAATTTTTCTGCAGGCACGGAATGCTGCAATAGCAAATAGTTACTTTGTTGGATCAATAAACCGTGTTGGAACAGAGGTATTCCCAAATGCATTCACTTCTGGTGATGGGAAGCCTCAACACAACGATTTCGGCCATTTCTATGGGTCAAGTCATTTCTCTGCTCCTGATGCTTCATGCACGCCATCCCTCTCTCGTAACAGGGACGGGTTGCTCATATCAGACATGGATCTGAACCTCTGCAGGCAGCTGAAAGACAAATGGGGATTCAGAATGACAGCTCGGTATGATGTTTACGCCGAACTGCTTGGCCGTTATGTTAGGCCTGACTTTGAGCCACAAGTCATTTCTGATCCTTTACTTCACAAGAAGTAGATTTATAATCCGCAAAAGTGAAAGTGTTGAAGGAACTGTAATATTTAAATAATTTGCAGTGGAAAAGTTGCTTCAGATTATTCGCGAATAAATATAGGGTATGATTTGCCACATTGTTATTATCTCTAACTTGTGCAAAACTTTCAACCGCTTATCCGATTCTGGTTTAAGAGTGATTGGAGGATTCGGATATGCAGAGATTAATTGTGGGTAAGGCCTCTTCAGGCTCTTTGTTGAATTAAAGGAGAATACTTATATCACACTTAACTCTACAAAATGGCAGAAATATGTATGTTTGGAATTAGTGGCATTATTTGTTTTAGCTTTAGTATAGTTAAAGGAATCAAAATGGAGTTGGAAAAACTGTCTAGAATAGAGAACTGAGCTCAATTATTGGCAAACAAAAACTTGATTATGGGTGTTATGGGCAGATTGAGATGCCGTTTTTTTTTTGGAAAACTTTCTCCCACAATCTAGGAAGCTGTTGCTATTGAAAGAAGAACCATCTTGTTAGGTAGAACAATTTTACGAGAAAATAAAATTTCCTTCTTGTCGGAAACTTTGGAGCGACGATGTTATGTGCTTCGTGGATAAGATTGCAGCAGAAAAAGTGATCAAAATAGAGTTAAAATTGTCGCCAAATTTCAACTTCTGCCACTTGGAAAACTCAAAGTTGCGCGTGTAGTCGACCGAGTCCACTTGGATACTTATGGCTGGAGGATGTTGATGGAGTTGGTGTCGTGAAGATCGATTGTTGAGCCTGAGTAAATGTCTTATCTGTGTGCTGATTTGGTCAGTGGATCCTACATATGAGCAGAAAGGAGTCTGGAATGTCCAATTGCATCAAAGATGCACTGACCGATGAGACGATTTTGGTTTGTCAACGACGTAGAATCACTATGCAACGAATTTGACAAAAGTAACAAGAAAAATATTATAAAATGATGTGAGAACATCAAATGAATTTAGAGGGTGAGAATATATATTATTTAAAAATAATCTATTAAATATAAATAAAATTATCCAAATGTTTATTTTTCTTAGCAATTGTAGGCCAAAAAAATCAGTCCCTTACAAACTTTAGTTATTCTACTAGTTTTATGAGTTGTCACATCATTTCTTTATTGCGAAACTATGAAAGAAGTTATTAGTTTTTTACGTTTGATTTTTTCTTTTCTTTTTCGTCTTTCTTCTTGAGAGATTATTTTTCGGTTCCGTGATTATTTAGGTGTAGGAAAAAGGGTTTAAACGTTGTGGCCTGCACACATGTTCGAATGCACACATGGACGAATGGACGGTCTCTACTACGATGTTGATGACTTTAGACATGACTATTTTACATCATTTAGTTAAAGAAATCTATTTTAGATATGTTCCAAAAACAAAACCTCTTGTTCTAATATAATTTTAAGGGCCATGCCTGTTATGTTCCTAATCATTTTCTATTTTTCGAATGACATGTGACTAGAAAATGTTAGGAAATTGTATAGAAAGCATATATATGTATAAGAGAGGGTAAAATGTGATTAAAACCTGAAATTATTCCAATATTCAATGTTAATGTATTTAATAGTTAGGTTATGCATGTTATACATATATTTAGTGAGTTTGGATCATTATTTAATTCACTATCAAATATCTATTAAACCATGACATAAAATATCAATAAACTAATTAAAAAATCTCACTGTCTTGCCTTCATATGACATGCACAAGTTAGAATTGACAGAACAAAGTTATAGATATATTGGTCATCTAGATCGTGTAAAATTTTTAGATCAATTTGTGTTAAAATAAGTTCACAGTTGGCTCCTCCAAAAAGTTAAACCAAATAATCAAATTTAGGTTTTATCAAGGACACGTTTTCTTGTGGCCTTCAATAGACACATATAGAGTTTGAATTTTGAAAGATGTTGATTGACGTAGGTAGATACGAGGGTGATCTAACATATAACCAAAATTCAGAACCATTGGAGATATGGTTGAGTCGTAATCATCTCTCAATGTTTTCCAAATTTATGAATATTCATTTTTCGAAAATTATCAAAAACTTATTTGATTTACACTGAAAACTTTAAATAATGACCATAGATGACTTATACAAGTATCAAAATATTATTTACACTATTTAAGCATACCAATTGAAGTCCAATTCAAAGATTATTTGAGAAATACATAAGATAGTTCAAAATAGAAACTAAATTTATAAATTACACGAGAGAGATCAAGATTGATTTATAATGGTTTCTTATCATATAAGAATCAAGAGGGGAATTAATCAACAAATCATAAGAAATGAATTTGGATCATCAATTGCAGTAAAGAACAAGAACACAATACAAAATTAAAAGATTGAATCAAATGGGGATTCTATTAAATTGAAGTATGTGTTACATGAATTTTGGGACTACAGATAACTTAGACTATTTCAATATACATGATTAATCTAGTACTAACCTTAAAAGTTTTCATTTTGCTTAACTCTTCCTCCTAGGGATGGCAATGTTGGGTTTGGTTGGGGAATATGATTACCATTCTCGATTCGATCCCTGCTATGATCCTCAATGGGGATTTTAAATATAAACCATCCCCGCCCAAATCGGGGACAGTGTTTCCCCAAGATACACCAAAACCGAAAATATAAAAGAATCAAAATAACTAAACTAATCTAAAACCGAAATTATCGTTGTTAAGATTAGATCCAAGAAATGTTGTTTTAACAAGAGGACATAAAAAGAGAAAAACCCTACATCACTAGAAAGATGGGGTGAATATTGTTTATATTAATTAGTAAGAAAAATAGTAAAATACTATACAAAATTATATTAGCAAATAATTAAACTAACCTCAAACCTTAAATCGTCCTCATAATTCAAGAGCAAAGGGAGATGTAACCAAAAGAAGTAGAATTGAAGTATCATCAATAGAAATATATGTAAAATAGGAAGACGAAGAGATCACAAAAAATCATTTAAGTAGAAAAGAGAAGATATAATCAAAATTATAAGAAACCTAAGATCACATAAGTCACAAACTTACATAAAATGATAAAGCCAATAAAAACCCAAAATGAAAAGCCTAGACAAGACAAGTAAATATTAAAAATACACAAAAGGACCGTGGTTAGCTTCCATGGTCCTATAACCTGATTTTTAGCCAAGTATGGACCCAACTCGGTCAAAATTGCACCCTCTGTTGGTCCTCAGGTTCAGCCAACGTTGGTCCCTTGTCTTCATTCCTCAGTCCTCGGTCTTGATCCTCGTTCTTGGTCTCAGTCCTCCTCGGTCCTCGGTCTTGGTCTCGATACTCCCTAGTCTTGGTCCTTAGGTGCTCGGTTTTTAGTCTTAGTCCTTGGTCTTGGTACTTAGTCTCGGTCCTTGTTTTCAGTCTTTCTCGGTCCTCGGTCTCAGTATTGGTCCTCGGTCCTCAGGTGCTCGGTCCTGGGTCAGCTTCATGTGTAGTCCGTGGGTTTTAAGCGTCGCTAAAACAGCAGACCTGCTGTTCTTTTCCGTTTTTTTACCTGACCCTATTCTAACTAATTTTTGGTAATCCAATAATTAAATATAAACAAACAATTAAATTCATTATTTAGTTAAAAAAAATAATTTAATATAATTAATGAAAACAAAATAACAAATTAATAACAAATAAAAATTTGAAAAATTCGTTAGTAAAAATGAAAAAAAACGTTTTCATGTAAAATTTTATTATCTTGTTTTATTTTTTTTGTAAAGTGATTTAATTAATTAAAGCTCTTTTACATAATAACTTATTTAATCAAAAGATTCAATTAAACAAATTAATTAAACATAATATCCAAAATTTCATTAAAAGTAAAAAGTTTTCCCTTTTAAAAATTTATTTTATGTTTTAAGGTTATACTAAATTATAAAACACCTTAAATATATTAAACATGATAAAACTCTTTTGTTTCCGTAACTTAAGCTAAGTATCATCTTAATTTATTGAAATCCAACATCAACTATTCTTAAAGTTTTAATTTTTTAAAAAATTGTTATTTATAAACTATAAATTTGGGGAGTGAAAAATGAGTGTCTACATAATGCCCTCTTGGACAAAATTTGTAGAAAATACTAGGTTTTGAAAAATGCATGTCCAAGCTTGAACTTAGGGACTGCATTTTGAAAATACCCAATTTATAGTTTATTTTGGATTCCTTTAATCAAATGAGAACAAACCTGGCGAGTCTCTCGGGTGACTCATGTAAGTACTCTTCATTCATCAATGTTAGTTTATCATCCACTTGTTGACGATTTGCCTTTGTTTAGAATATACATCGCTCCTGGTTTATCGATGATGGAGATCGAGCCTGGTTGTTTCGACTATATTTTTACACACCTCACTTAGTCTTTGGATTGTACGTGAATACACATCTTGAGTTAGTTTGCTAATTGTGTTCATTTAGTTCCTCTCATTGGGGAAAAAATTAAAGATTATTTCATATTGAACCAATCGTCTTTGCTTGAAGTTCAAATGAATTTGTGATAACACTAAACGTGTTTGATTGATCGGATATTCTGTCTCCCATGAAATATCTGATTTATTTCGTCGCCTTTGAAACATTGGTTGTTTTGACATTTCGTTTCCCATGAAATATCAAATTTTCATTTTGTCTCTCATGAAATTTGGTTGATTTGATATTTGTCTCCCATAAAATATCAGACTCATTTCGTCTCCCATGAAATACCAGACTTATTTTGTCTCCTATGAAACTTTAATCAGTTTTTGACATTTTGTCACATTTAAAATGCCTTGAAATTGTCTCGTTACTTATGAAACGTTTTTAAAATTTCTTGTTTTTTTTATATTTCATCATCACTTGTGCAATATCTTGAAATTGTTTTGTCACATTTAAAACGTTTTCGAATTATTTCATTACATTTGAAACTTTAATCAATTTTAACATTTTGTCACTTTTAAAATGTTTTAGAATGTTTTGTCACTTTTGAAACATTTTCAAATTGTTTCGTCACAATTGAAACTTTGCATTATTTTATATTTCGTCTCCCATGAAATATCTTAATCACTTTTGATATTTTGTCACTTTTAAAATGTATTGAAATCGTTTTGTAACCTTTAAAACGTTTTCAAATTATTTTGTCACATTTGAAACATTAAATTTTGATATTTCGTCTCCCATGAAATATCATAATCAATTTTGACATTTTGTCACTTTTAAAATGTCTTGAAATTATTTTGTCACCTTTAAAACATTTTTAAATTTTTTTGTCACAATTGAAACTTTAAATTTAGATATTTCGTCTTTAATGAAATATCTAAATCAATTTTGACATTTTGTCACTTTTAAAACATTTTCAAATTGTTTCGTCACATTTGAAATTTGAAATTTTTGATATTTCGTCTTCCATGAAATATCTTAATCAATTTTGACATTTTGTCACTTTTAATATGACTTGAAATTACTTTGACACTTTTAAATTATTTTCAGAAATTGGTTCCGTACATTCTCCTTTGCAATGTGTCTCGAGGAGACCGAATGCAACCAACATTCTTTGAGATTGACGTCATCACTTAAGGGATTTTTCTTTCACTATGATATTTCACCCTGAGTTTCTTCGAGGAATTTATTCGCTCGAATGCTTAATCTTTCAACTGTGCATCATGAGGTTGAGTCTCGCTTCTCAAATTTAGAGGTCAGCGTACTTCAGATTCTAAGGCCTTGGGATCTTTTTATACTCAAGGTATATTTAATAGAATCGGTACATTCTTGTTCTTGCATTAGAAATTAGACAAGAGTCTAGATGAACAACGAATGGTGATTTCAATATCTCAACCTCTATGTGTATAGTTGTATTTTCTCCGGACTCTTTTCTTGATGACTGGAGTGTATTTGATAGACTCAAACACTTTGTTTTTTCTTGGAAATTAGGTAAAATCTAAATGAACAACAATATTTTATTTCATATCTCAACTAGGGAACAAAAAATATTCCTTTATCCAAAAATATGAGTCATCTGTCCATAAATAAGACCTTAAAAAACCAACTAATTTAAAAATTACATATGAAGGTCATTTTGTAAAAAGAAAGGGAAAACCAGATTTTGTTAAATTATTTTCTTAAAATGCAAAGAGTCACGACTGATACTACAAAAGAAAAATAAGAAAAAATGAGTCTCCAAAACTTATGTGTTGATAGGTACGTGAGATCGTTTGTACACGATCCCATTTCCAAACCCTAGTTGTTATTAGGTTTCTAAACTCTATCTATCGATAAGTACGTGAGATCGTTTGTACATGATCCTGTTTTAAACCCTAATTGTAGTTAAGTATAAAACCTTATATATTGATAGGTGCGATAAATTGTTTGTATACAATTCCGCTAAAAACCTAATGTATTTAGGTATTTGAAACCATATCTATTGATAGGTGCATGAGATCGTTCATACACGATCTCATAAAAATATTAATTTTAGTTAGGTATCCAAACCCTATTTGTTGATAGGTGCGATAGATCGTTTGTATACGATTCTGTTAAAAATCTTAATTGTAGTTGGGTATCTAAACCATATCTGTTGATAGGTGGAATAGATCATTTGTATACGATTCCGCTAAAAAGCCTAGTTGTTATTAGGTATCCAAACCCTATCTATTGATAGGTATGCGAGATCGTTCGTACACGATCCCTTTTTAAACCATAATTATAGTTAGGTATCCGAACCTTATCTGTTGATAAGTGTGATAGATCGTTTGTATATGTTCCTGCTAAAAACTCTAATTGTAGTTAGATATCTAAACACTATATGTCGATAGGTCGAGACATCATTCATATACGATCCTTTAATAACCCTAATTGTAGTTAAGTATTCAAACCCTATCTATTGATAGGGGCAATAGACCGTTTTTATACGATTATGTTAAAAACCTTAGTTGTTATTATGTATCAAAACTTGTAACCCCCGGAAAAACCCTTACATTGTTTCGGTGAAAATATCGACGTTCGAGAATTTTAAGCTTAGTTTGCGTGTCAGAAAATTTCTTTTAAAATAAAACATTATTTTAAAAATATTTTTAATTATTCTTGACAGCTTTTAAAATTAATTAAAAATTATTAATTTGGGTTTAATTTTAAATAATTCGGGGATTCATGGTAATCAAATTACACAATGCCACATCCACAATGCATGTGTCCTATCGGACGACTCATTGCCAAAGGGTGGGGTCGATCCCATGCATTCTTGTTTTTCTTCTCGTAACATCACTCGTTTGGTAATAAATTGTCATTCCTCATTAACAATCTTTGTACATAGGTGTAAAAGTACCGATCCCGGCCGTGTACTTCTGTATAAGTAAGAAGAGGATGCTGTACCCTTTTTACACATAAATACTTTAAATAGGGTAAAATATATGCATCTTTTACGTGTTGTACCTTTCAAGAAAAATCTATTAAGTTGAAAATGTGATACAAACGTTTCAAAAGTCAAGTTTATGTTTTCGAGTTAAACATTTGGTCTCTAGTAGAGTCGCAGAAAGCTGTAACCCCTAGAAAAACCCTTAGGTTTTGATTTTCATAAAAAGCTTGAGGTTTGAGAATTTCAACCTCGGTTTGCATTTCAAAAATTTTATTTAAAATAAAATATTATTTTAAAAAGATTTTCAATAATTCTTGACAGATTTTGAAATTAATTAAAAATAATTAATTTTGGGTTAAAGTTTAAATAATCAAGGGATTTACGATAATCAAATTAATTTTTTTTAAGAAATTTGCTAGTTTAAATTATTTAAACATAATTAATTTAAAAGATTATTTTTTTTTGGAAATAGAGTCGCCAATTGATTTTTGAAATCAATTAAAATGGCATACATGTACAAACGTATTGACTAGAGTTTCATTTTTTGGTTCATAGTTTGGTGATACTCGGAAAAGAATTCCGCACTTCATCCTCCGTACCCGTTTTAAAATGGTGTCTACTTATAAAGTTGGCTTTAGATAATCGATTGTATCACGTTTTATTTTTACCTATTATTCTTTCGGTCCTAGTTATGATTTTATGTTTTAGCGTTATTTAAAATATTGAAATAACAATATTTAAATGCTGGTACATGTTGTTGATGATAACTAAGGAGGATTATACCTGAAGAATATCAGTCATTTTTAAGGGTGTTAAGGCTTATAAATAAATACCAAACATGCCTGTAACTATTTTTTTTGTGAAAATCTCTCAAAAATATTTTGAAATATTTTTCTAATCACTTGAGATTATTAGAAAATAGTCTGGGTTCCAAAATAACAAAAATAATTTTGGGTTTTGAAAAGTGGAATCAAACATGCCTTTGGACCGAAGTCCTAATCCTTGGGTTCTTTCTTATGGATCGGGGTCAAAAAAACCTCAATTTGGGTTGAGGAGCCTCTCGGTCGAGGCTCGGGATCTTCGGTCGGAGTTATGAAGTCCCTCAGTCTAGGTGTGAAGGACTCTCAGTCCTTGACTACGATTACCGGTCTAGGTGTATAAACCCATCGGTCTTGGGTTAGCACTGGAATAAGTTCATCGGCCCTAGGTTTAGGAATTCTCGGTCTTGGTCCAGGGTTTAGATCTCTCGGTCCTAGATATAAAAATCCTCAGTCGGACCTCTCGGTTCTAGCTTAAGAACATCGGTCGGACCTATTAGTCCTGTTGAAATTCTCGGTCCTTAAGAACACAAAAGTTGCAAATTTTTTAAATTTTATTTAATCTTTGATTCTTCGATCCAAAGGTTTGGGTAGTTTCACAAAGCTCAAAGGAAACTGTTGATTATCATCTCAAGGCATCAATCAACCTGTATGCTAATCAAATCGTTCAAAATAGTTTGTGATAAAAAATATTATTTTTGATTTTAAAGTTGTTTTGAAGAGAAAGGACATATCCAATAGCTTCCTTATATATCATATACTTGATTGGTACCAAAACAAGAACATTGACTGTTTGTTTTGACCAAATTAAGAACTCAAAAATATCAATTATTTTAAAAAACTTGACTTTGATCAAACATGACCAGGATGGATTAAACATGATTCAAATAGTTATCCAACATGATTACAATCATGTTGGGATGCATTCTAGGCAGTGATTCAAGAGAATTAGCCCAAGAACAACAAATACGTTTTATTTTTATTTTGAAAAATCAAATTTGGAATTTTCTGTTTTAGGCTAATTGATTGTTTCTAACATATCCAGAAAGTTTATAAATGATCCTACGTTTGATTTCCAATCATAAAATACCATAAACATCAAGCATACAACCTTATGCAATTTGAAATATAAAATTTTCAAATTCAAACTTTAAATATGAATTAGAAGATGATTGAACCTTACGAAGGATTGGAGAACACACCTAAATCCTAAGGGAAATTTTTGGTATGCTTAGATCCAAGCTTTACGACCTTAAATAGAAAATTCAAAAAACCGAAAGCTTGAAGCTTTAATGGAGGATTTTTTATTTTCTTCGATTTGAAGGTGGAAAGTTGATATATTGCCTTCAGAATGACTCAGGGGGAGTATTTAAAACTGCCCGAGGTCGGTGGAAGCTTTTAGTGGATTAAATCAGCCAAAAGCCATTAATATCGTTTTGGCTATTCTTGAGCCAGCTTGGCAAAATATGAATGAATCATCCCTATTAAAGTAGCAGAAATGATCACTGAAGTAGCGTGATCATTTCAACTTTCGAATCAGCTGCAAAGATGGAATGTGGAGAAGTTCCATATTTTCAAAATCAAAACGGGTCTTTGATGTTTATCCCTTTGGTGATCGTGATGAATATGAAGGTGACGCTTGAAACGACGACGTTGTTTCATATGCGTTGGGCGTTTCTTTCAGCATTCCGTCAATAATCGTTTCGTTTTAATGGATGGTGCTAACGTCCATTTAGTTGATCGGGTGCGCGCATTCCCTCTATTGCAGCGGGCTACGAGGGCGCGCCTAGGGTGTTGGATGAGATTCCAGCGCCCATCCGATGATCCTGGTTCATGCACAATTTTGGCAAACTAGATCGTGATTTTTATTTTTATTTTAAAATCTTAAGGGTTTGTTTGAAATTAATTTTTCTTTCATCGTTTTGGCTTTAATTTTTTATCTTTGTAAATATACAAAATTTTAAAATAAATATGTCAAATATATTACCAATTTATTTTATTTTTCTTTTACATATTTAAGGGTTAAATAAATAATTTTGGAGGATGAAATTGGTACCTCATTTCATACTAAATTATTTATTTTAATCCCATAATTTTTCTAAAATTATTTTAAGATAAATGAGTACAACATTATCCTAAATAATAATATATTTATTATTTTGACCATTTTCCTTATTTAATTAGGATTTAATTATCACAATAATTAGTCTAATTAATTGTTTTAATTGTGTTTTGGTCATGGGGTTAATTATTTTGATTTTATTTATTCAAAAATAAATAAAAATAATTATTTTAATTTTATAAATTGGTATGTTGAGTTTTAGTGCTTACAAAACCCTATTTGTTGATAGATACGTGAGATCGTTCGTACACGGTCCCGTTTTAAACCCTAATTATAGTTAAGTATCTAAACCCTACATGTTGATAGCTTCAATAGATTGTTTGTATACAATTCCTCTAAAAACCCTAATTGTAGTTAGGTGTCCCAAATCCTATATGTCGATAGGTACGAGAAATCATGCGTACATGATTATGTTGCCTTGTTTGTTAACATGTAGAAAGATCATTTGTAAGATTGTCCATTAACAATCTTATATATTGACAAGGAATTGAGATCATACGTATATGATCTAGTGAAAACCTTATATGTCGATAGGTCGAGACATTGTCTTTATACAATTTCGTAAGAAACCCTATCTATTTATAGGTGTGTTATTTGTTCGTACACAATTCCGTCTAAAAATCATATATGTCGATAGGTCGAGACATTGTTTGTGTACAATTTAAGTTAGAAACCCTATTTGTTGATATGTGCGTTAATCATTCGTACACGATTTCGCTTGAAAACCTATATGTCGATAGGTCAAGACATTATTTGTATACAATTCCAGTAGAAACCATATCTGTTGATTGGTGCACTAATCGTTCGTACATGATTCTGTCTAAAAACTCTATTTGTCGATAGGTTGAGACATTGTTTTTATACAATTCCGTTATAAACCCTATCGATTGATAACTGCACTAATCGTTAGTACATGATTTCGTATAAAACCCTATATGTTGATAAGTCGAGACATCATTTGTATATGATTCCATCAGAAACCCTATCTGTCGATATGTACGAGAAATCGTACGAACACGATTCCGTTATAAGCCTTGTTTGTTAACAGGCACATAGATTATTTGTAATATGATCCGTTAACAATTTTGTCTATAGAAAAGGCCCTGAGATCATACGTACATGATCTAGTTTCAACCTTATCTATTGATAGGTGCACTAATCGTTCGTACACATTTCCGTCTTGAAACCCTATTTGTCAATAGGTCGAGACATCGTCTATATATTATGTTAAAAATCTTGTCTTGAAATATTAAAAAAAATATATATATAAATGATGTTACAAATAAATGAAATAAATAAAATATATAAAGAATGATATCACCGAATAAATGGTTGATTTGAGGCATGTGATTAACACATTTCCCTTAAAACAGTTCCACCGCCTCCCCTTGTGTTAGAGCTTTTTGCAGATGACTATCTCTTAAGGTACAACAAATCTAGTAGTGATTCAACATTGAAATAACAACGCAACGAAATTGACAAAGTACCTGAATCAATCATCGGGTTTCAACGGAAATATGACGAGTCAAAACCTCGAAGAACACTCAATTTAGTGAAAAACTCAAAGAACACTCAAGAAAAAAAAGAAAAAACCTTTCGAATTCTTGAGAGATAGTGAAATGAGTGAAGAAGAGATATGAGATATATGAAGAGTTCTAACATGAGGGGATATTTATAGCTGGAAATTAAACCATCACAATAAATTCATTTATCAATCCAACGACTGCCATTCCTAGACTCTTGACATTTCAAGACTTTTGGCATTTGATCTTATCCATTGGCATTCGATCTTATCCACTAGCATTAAATTTCACTAAAAATTCACTTTTGAATTTGGTATGAATTTATATTTATTTAAATTAAATTATATTTATTTAATTTATCCAAAATCACATTTCCATTTAATTAATGGAATTACTTTAAAATTTCAACAATCCTCCGCATTAATGTAAATTGAAAAATTAACCCGGTGAAAGTTTTAATAGTTGAATCCTACATAGGATAGGTAGGTGTAACCCTTTGAACATTATCTTATAAAAGTATATAACTTTACTAGCCGATTAGTAGACTCGATGTCCTTGAACTATTCTACCATTTGTGTAAACAATTTCACACTTTCATATAGAATTCTTCCTGATACATGTCAAGCTCTCATGATTGTGTCCGTTTTGGCCATGGAACACGTGCATGGTTCACTAAGAGAATCTAAAATTGAGTCGTGCAATTCCTTCGAAGCGACCCCACTTCTCCCTCACATAGGTGATCTCTTTGCTCAAAAAGAATCATTAAAAGAGACATGCTTATCTTCGTCAAAATATATATTGTTTTGTTATTGGATTAATCCTCAACAATAATCTTCCAAGTTAGTACAATTAGGTTGTTCTATTGAACCTAGTTTTTGGGATCTCCAATATGCATATGTTGGGTTTTCTTTCATACCAACTCATAGTAAACTAATGTCTTACAAGATTTCAAACTAAATCTCTATTTAATAATTTGATTAGTGGATGCACATCATCTTTGACTAACATAGTCAAATGAGATAACTCTATTAGAGAGTATAGTCTAATGACATTATGTCTAAGACATTTATGTCTAGATTTTTCATTTACTCTAAGATTGTCCAATTTCATATAATTATCACAATAATTAGAAATATCCTTGTAGACAATCTTAGAATATCTTCTAATAAGCATAGTCATTCATACATACTTATCATTTAAACATTCTTTTGTGAAAAATATTATTTACTTGGCTAATTAGTAGACAAAATATCATTGAACTATTATGCCTTCGTGTAAATGATTACTATTAAATTAAGTCAAAAGGGGGGGAAATGTTAAATTAAGTTAAAGGGAGAAGTCGTTAATTTAAGTTGAATTATGAAAAACATTTTAATTGATTAAAATGAACTTAGAATAATTAAAATGAACACACATGGTATTGATGAATGAACAAAACTAAGTTTAGCAATATTATATATGCGTGGGTAAATCAAAGACTCACTAACAGTAGAGTTGCTATCAGCTGCCTCGCTATCAGCAGAGTTTCTAAACAGTAGAGTTCGCTGGCAGCAGAGTTTCTCAAACAACAGAGTTTTCTGGAAACAGAGTTGATCAAACAACAGAGTTCGCTGGCAGCAGAGTTTAACAAATAGTAGAGTTAGATGGCAATAGAGTTGCTCAAACAACAGAGTTCTTTGGAAGCAAAGTTGCTCAAATAACAGAGTTCGCTGGCAGCAAAGTTGCTCAAACAGCAGAGTTCGCTAGCAGCTGAGCTGATCAACAACTGAGTTTTCTAGCAGTAGAGCTTGCCATCAGCAGAGTTTTCTAGCAGCTGAGCTGATCAACAGCTGAGTTTGATATCAGTAGAATAATTCATCAACAGAGTTGATCATTAGTAGAGCTCACTATCAGCTAAGTTCCACATCAGCTGAATGCTTATCAACTAATCCAAGTAGCTGAGCACTCATAAATTGCAATACGACAAAATGTACAACTAGCTCTCTGCTCTGAAATGCAAAACAATGAATGAATATTCCATTCCCCTGGACCCTAAAATTCCATACACTAGGCATACGACAAACGTACCGTTCCCACGTATCGAAAAAATGGATTCGATTGTTACCATGCTTCAAGTATAAAAATGCATTAGAGAACAATGATGAAGGCTCCCGTTCGTCCCAAGCTCTCCCTCTTCTCCAGTTCTCTTGAAAATAACTACGTTACACATACAAGAGACGATATACATTGAGAGACGTTAACATACACGATGGTCACACAAGATAGTTCACTCGATAATCTTTTGTATCATTCGATAATCATTTTACTTGTGTTAGTTGAACATATAGTCATCTGTTCAACAAGATAGTGTGAGAGCTAGAAGTTTAGTAGGCAAATGTTAAGACTTGTAATCTGAGTGGGTTTGTGTAGTGTCTATACAAATCAAAGTCTTCTAGTGGAATCCTTCTGGAAACAGAAGAAGGGGTGACATAGGAGTTTCTTTCTTCGAACATCCATAAAATCTGATGTTGTCTTTTCATTGTTTCATTCATTCTTATATATGCTACTTCAATTCATGCAAGCATTTTCCACAATTGAAACCATTCAAGAGATTGTTACGATTTGTCCAAGAATAGAAATAGATTTTCAATCCTTAATATGAGACTATAACTAAGTTCGACGAAAGATTCAGCAGCATAATCATCGAACTCTCAAGCCTAGGAAAGGTATATAGGAACAGAGAAGTTCTTATCAAAGCTATGAGAGGTTTGTCCAGATAATGGGATATCCAAAGACCTCAACAAGATCGATCTGTATGATCTCTTTGCCGATCTGAAGGCCTATGAGTAAAATCAAGGAATGATGAGGATCCTTCCACCTCCATCACAACACATGCATTGATGATTGCTGAAGAGTCATCTATTTCGACATCTGCCAAGTCTGCTGAACAGATCAGCAATGACACAATGTCATTATTTGTCAAAAAGTTTCGCAAATTCTTGAGGAATAATCATTCTAACTCTAATCTGAACAGAAATAATTATAAAAATGAGTCTAATTCCAATTTAAAATATTTTAATTGTGACAGACTAGATCAATTCATGGCTGACTGCAAGAAACCCAAAAGGGATGACAAGAGCCATTCAAGAGGAAGTACAAGGAGGATCGCAAATCTTCCAGGAACAAGAAGGAACAAAAGGCTCTACTTGCTGAGGAAAAAAAGAGCAAATGGTTTGAAAATGTTTTCGATGAGAGCTCCTCAAGTGAAAGTGAAGAAGAAATTATCAAATTCCTCATGGCAGATGATAATGAGGTATTTGATTTCACCTCTGATGAATTCACAAGAAATGATTTAATTACTACACTCAATAACATGGTCATTGAGTACAAGAAACTATCAAATATTTTTAATGAAATAAATTTGAAAAACAAATATAACAATGCAAGTTTCTCAACTCAAAATAATGAACCAGAAGTTTTGAAAAACAAAATGAATGAGCTATCAGTTGAGAATGAGAAGCTCAAAGAAACAGTTTAGAGTTTATCTGTTGAAAATCAAAGAATAAACTATGTGGTTAGTTCATAGAACAAGTTTGGAAATGCTCCCAAGAAGTTGCATGAGTAGGAAAGGCCTATCGGATGCAAATCCGATCTGGAATTTGTTGGGGGCAAGCCAACTGAGTCCTGCAACAAGTTGAACCTGGTAAAAGACAAACTTAATTTCATAAGTTTCGTCAAGAAAAATTCAACTGACATTCAAACTAATCAAAACTGTAATAATTTGACTCTTAAAGATGAAATTAAATATGTTAAGCCAACTGACCAAAAGTCAAGCTGACTTAAACCCAAAAACAGGGCAGCCAACTGGTCTGGTGAGCACAAATCTGACAGAAAGCTAGAAATATTTTTATCAAAAATAATTTTCTAAAATTAACAAATCATCAACAAGCAGAAAGAAATCTGCCAAGTGTAAAACATACACATTATTAAAAACACAAAATGGGAGATTCATAAAAATAATTCAAGTATGGATCCCCAAGGGACTAACTAACCATGGACCCAAATAAACATGGGTACCAAAGATGTCAATGTTTATATGTACATGTAAAATAGGACAACAACTTGGAAGATTCAGTATGGTATCTAGACAGCGGTTGCTCCACGCATATGACATGCAACAACCAACTGCTGACAAACATATCAAAATGTACTGGACCAAAAATCACTTTCGGTGATAATTTGAAAGGTAAAATCATGGGTAAGGGTAAGACTATTCACGGTAGTTTTACTATTAATAATGTTTTATTGATAGAAAATTTATGTTACAATTTAATTAGCATAAGTCAAATGTGCGATAATTGACACATAGTAGAATTTCACAAGCATGCATGCCTTGTTAAAGATCAATAGGGGAACACACTTCTGATAGGAAGTAGAGTAGGAAACTCCCATAAAATATCGTGGAAGAATAAATATTCTGATCCCGTATGTATGATTGCCAAAAATTACCAAAACTGGTTATGGAATAAAAGACTTAATCACCTAAACATTAAAATAATTAATAATATTTCTACAAAAGAACTTGTAACTAGAATTCCTAATCTGATATTTAATAAAGACAAGGTCTGCCAGCTTGTCAAATGGGAAAACATATTAGATCAATATTTAAAACAAATGGAATATCCAATCTGATAGATGTTTGGAATTACTACACATGGATCTGTTTGGTCCAATTCCAGTAACTAGTTTAGGGGGAATGAGATATACACAGTAACATGTTTGGTCATAATCGATGACTACTCAAGGTTTAATTGGGTAATATTTTTAGCATCTAAGAATCAAACTAGTGTTAATTTAATTAAAATTCTTAGAATACTACAAAATGAAAAATCCTTAAGCATTATAAATATTAGAGGTGACAGAGGAACATAATTCACAAATAAGAATTTGTCGTCTTTCCTTGAGGAATCTAATTTTAGACACAAGTTGTCTAGTGCCTAAACTTCACAGCAAAATGGTATTGCTGAAAGGAGAAAAAAACACTAAAGGAAGCAGTTTGATCAATGCTAGCTGATTCTGGCGTGTCTCAAAAACTTTGGGCAAAAGCTATCAATACAACATGTTATACTCAAAATAGGTCAATGATTAATAAACGATTTAATAAAACACCTTATGAAATTTTGTATGTCAAAGTTCCTAAAATATCATAAATTAGGATATTCGGTTGTAAGTGTTTTATTCACAAAAATAGAAAAAATCATCTGACTGCCTTTGATGCCAAAGCAGATATTGGCATCATGCTAGGTTATTCTTTAGTCAGCAAATCCTATAGAGTTTTCAATAAACAAACTCTAACTATTGAAGAATAAACCCATGTTGTATTTGATGAATCTGTTAAAAATAAATCTAATGAATTTAATGAATTATCTAACAAATTGGAAGCAACTAATCTCCAATCTGATAGTGACGATGAAGTTCAAGTAAACAGAAATAATCCATTTGATCAACTAGTTGACACGGTTGATGTTCAACCAGTCATCCAGATTGAAAGTCAGCAGGCAACTGACAGTTTGGATGTTGCTGGAACAGCTTATCAGACAACTGACCTTGTAGGACCGAACTTCAGATGGAACAAAACCATCCACCATAATTAATCATAGGAAATCCCTCTGCACCTCTTAGGACCAGAAACCAATTGATTGATGAATATGCAAACTCTACTTTCATCTCTCAAATTAAACCTAACAAAGTGGATGAAGCATTGCTTGATCTAGATTGGATCAATGCCATGCAAGAAGAACTAAATGAATTTGAAAGAAATAATGTTTGGCATCTAATTCTCAGATTAGATAATCAATCTGTTATTGGAACTATATGGGTATTTAGAAACAAACTAAATGAAGATAGACTAGTATTAGAAACAAAGCTAGGATAGTAACTCAATGATACAAACATGAGGAAAGAATTGACTTCGAGGAGTCATTTGCTCCTGTAGCTAGGTTATAAGCTATTAGAATCTTCTTAGCATATGCTGCTTTCAAAAAATTTAAAGTATATCAAATGGATGTTAAGAGTTTCTTTCTTAACAAAATACTCAATGAGGATGTTTATGTTGAACAACCTCCTAGTTTTTAAAATCATACTTTGCCTGATCATGTTTTCAAATTAGATAAAACATTATATGGACTTAAACAAGCTCCTAGAGCTTGGTATGACACATTGTCAAAATTCTTATTTGAAAATGATTTTGTTATTGACACCATAGATAAAACACTCTTTAAATTTGAACATATTTTACTTGTACAATTTTATGTAGATGACATTATCTTTAGGTCAACTAACCCCAAATTATGTAAAAAGTTCTCTAAGTTGATGCATGACAAATTTGAGATGAGCATGATGAGTTTGCTAACGTTCTTCCTTGGACTTCAAATTAGGCAACTTAAAAATGGAATATTCATAAATTAAGATATGTACATTAAGGAATTACTAAAGAAATTCGGTATGGAGAACTGATCATCTACCTCAACTCCTATGAACTCATCGAGAAAACTGGACAAAGATGAAGGCGGTCAAGATGTTGATATCACAGTCTATCGAGGGATCATTGACTCCCTGCTCTATTTGACAGCCAACTAACCATACATCATGTTTTTTGTCGGCATGTGTGAAAGATTTCAGGATAATCCTAAACAATCTCATTACATAACTGTTAAACGTATTTTAAAATATATTAAGGGAACTCAATGTGTTGGACTGTGGTATCCAAAGGATTCCAGATTCAACTTAATTAGTTACTTTGATGTAGACTATGCAGGATGTAAGATTGACAGAAAAAGCATCAGTGGAATGTGTTAGTTCATTGGTGATCATCTGATTTCGTGGTTCAGCAAGAAGCAGACGTCTATTGCCACTTCAATAGAAGAAGTATAGTACCTTACTGCTGGCAGCTATTGTGCTTAGTTGTATTGGATTTAACAACAGTTGAGTGAGTTTGGCATTAAGACAGATGAGTTGTCAATCTTCTATAACAATACTAGTGCCATAACGATCACATATAATTCGGTGTTGCACTCAAGGACAAAGCATATCAACCACCAACCGATCAACAAGTGGTTGATATCTTCACAAAACCACTCTCTGAGACTATGTTTTCTTACTTTATAAATATTTTAGGTCTTTTAGGTTAAAATTAATTAACCATGCATAAACTTAGGGGGAATCTAATGGTCAGTTGATAATCCAGACATGTTGAAACACTGTCTTTAACCCAGCTGAAAGAAGAGTCGGTTGATGACACTGTACATCATACGAGTGCATAAGCAACCTGTAATTTCATCAGAGTAATGACACTCAGTTGATAGGCAAAGTCTGTTGTCAGTACTTTATATTAGTTGAATACTACATGATATTAGTTGAGTACTTCAACTCAGCTTATGAGCAAGGTATGGGCCAAACATAGTACATCAGTTGTTACTATGCGTCAGTAGAACGCCTTCAGCACAATAGTGACACTCATCTGAAATACAAGGCATGCAGACAACACGGTGTGTCAACTCTCTAAGTGAGTATCAGTCGACCACTCTTAAGCTGAGTGGAAAAACATGTCGACCTTATCAATACACTGTCGCATTATCTCCCTTATGATAATGAACAGTCACATTTATAAACTTATTAAAAATAAATACTTCCCTTTATTTTTTATTGTGTACGGCAATTTTTGTTCAAATAACATGAAGACACGTGGATTGTCATGTTATATAAATATGTGACCAATATTTCTAAACGATTCACATTCTCTCTTGCGATCTCAGCCCTAAAACCTAACTTTCTTCATCTTCTCTCTGAAATCCTAAGCATCAGTAATGGTGTCTTTCTCTCAGAACATTCTTCAAGTAGACTTTGAGTCTGTCTACACTCTAGCAATTCCTAAGATCGTAAAGATGTTCCGATCCCTGGAGGCAACTAGCCTGAAGAAGTTCCTAGGGGGAACCAATAACGTACACAAAGAAGAGGTACGCTATTTTTCTCGACAAAAAGGTCATTGGGGACACCAATTAGTGCATGGTGATAGGAACTGAGCTCATTGTCTTAAAAGAGGTGTTCCCCAAACATTTTGAGCTTCCGACGGAAGGGCTCATCGCCTTTGACTAGGTACCAACAACCGTGATTAAGGATATGCATACAGCTTTCTCGGAATTTTCTTAGCCCATTCTTCTTCATGGAAAGAAGAAGTTGATGAAACCATAATATCGGCTACTCAATGATATTGTAGCAAAATCCCTTCAAGCAAAGGTAGGGTCCTTTAATTCTTACACTCAGGACCATTTCGAGATAATGGTGGGCATCATCACAAAAGGAATGGCCATCAACTAGTCATCAGTCCTCTTCACAACCCTAATGGCCATGGTGACACTCCCGAAGAAGTATCATATTGGATTTGTTGTGCTGATCAGTAAGCTGCTCGAGCACTTCAAGGTAAACATAGGAAGGCGAGTGAACATCCAATCATCCCGGATTCTGACCAGCATGACGGTCAGTACCTCATTCTCAATATAAGAGGGGTGCAGGACTCTAGTCTCAAAATATCCGCACATCAGTCAAGCGGACAGTCAACAACCCTCTCATAGCGACCAACAACATGTAAGAGAAAGAAGCTGATAGTTGAGGAATCTGCTAAAAGCTCAAGCAACCGAGCCCTTGACTTAACTAAAGAGTCAGCCGAGACTATTTCTAAGGCCAAGAAGGCATGACTGGAGGAAACAATAGAAGTAGAGGTAGCAGAAGACTCTGATGTAGTAATTGAAGTAAATATCACTATAGTAGCTATTAAAACTCTTACTATTACAATTCTTGAGGTAACCCCTGTAGTGGTACCAGCCGAATAGTCAGTTGAATGTCCTACCGTAGTGCAAGCTGAAGTACCAGTTGTAGTGTCAGCTGATAATCCTGCTGAAAGACCTGCTGCAACGTCAGCTGAAGGCCCTGCTGCAGCACAACCAACAACAACTACACTAGAAACTGTTTCATTAACAGTTGTCTCACCAGAAGCTATCGTAGCACCAGCTCCAGCTACTAAAGGTATCCAAATAAGAGAACCAGTCCCAACTACTGAACGACCTGCCGAAGTTACAGGTAAAGGAAAAGAAATTTTGATCGTTATACCGAAGGCTCCCTCTCTAAAAACAACTCAACATAGATCTGATAATGGAGGAGATCGAGGAAAAAGCGAAGAAATGGTTAGAACTCTTCGACAACTAGAGTGATAGGAGGTTTCATGGCAGGTTCTTTGATTTCCTAACAGTCAAGAATATTGAAGGCTAATACATCAAGAGAACATAATCCTGTAGTGGACATCAACTACCAACATACAAGAGGCTCTCAAAAGGAAAGAGTTAGTTGCAATCAACGTTAGAGGAAAACGGCTAGTTACAGGCCAATGGACAAAACCGCATGACTGGATGGCAAAGTTAATGAGAAATTGCAACAGATCCTAGAATCACGCAGCTCACGAGCCATGAAATTCAAACATGGTACTGAGTCTTCCGGGGTTGCTAAGCTACCATGGGCACCACTCAATGCATCTAGCATTAGTCTTCTAACCTCCCAAGCGACGGAAGTGCCCGACTCAACTCCTCCACCCGAGTCAACTCCATTCAATTTAGTGGCAACCAACCCATCTACCGAGCAACAACTCTCCCCATCCGAGAAACAAACCTTCCCGGCTGCATTTAGTCTCTCTACATAAGCAACTAAAATAATCACAGACATATGTGCAGAGATTCAACAGTTCAACTTCTCACCTCTAGAGCTGAAACATGTGCCTCTTCCATGATCCTCTCCATCTCCAAAGAGCCTATTCTAGTCATTAACAAGAAATTATCCATTCAAGAAGGTGAACCAGTTCTTCCCATACAAATCTTACCATCCGTCTCCACACATCAACTATAGACTCCTCATTTAGTAGAAGAGTAATCACAAAGGACGGTGGATCTCCGCGGAAATATCTAGGACTCCCTTGCTCCCCTGTAATAGAGCATTGCCATTCTATTTGGAGAAATAGAATCTCTCAAGGAGCGGGTGTCAGTTGCCTCGACAACATCAGCTCGGGACAAACCTTTTGACCATGTCACGAAGGGTAATCAAGAGATTGAAATAATCAAGAAATCTTTGAGCAGGCTCAAATGCGTATTAAGAAAATCCCTTAGCACTCACAACAAGGAGCTCTCCGTAAATATCGATACAACTGGAATGCAAATTGCTGAAGTCATAAACTTCCTTAAATGATCAAGGGATGCTGCTATTAAAAAGGGGAAAGTAGTAAAGGAAAATCAGTGAGGAGGAAACTAAGAAGGGGAAGGTAACTTGAAAAAAAAGCCAGTTGGAGCGGTCTTAATCAAGTTATAAGGGAGAAGATAGATAATGAATTTATTTATTTATATTTATTATTGTCTATATCTATTTATTTTATATATAGTTCCTTGCGCATCATCACTTAGTTTTAACATCACGAAAAAGGGGGAAATTGTTAAATTAAGTTAAAGGGGAAAATCATTAAATTAAGTTGAATTATGAAAAACGTTTTAATTAATTAAAATAAACTTAGGATAATTAAAATGAGAACACATGGTTTTGATGAATGAATAAAACTAAGTTCAGTAATGTGTTAATGCGCAGGTAAAATCAAAGACTCGCTAACAGTAGAGCTGCCATCAATTGCCTCGCCATCAGTAGAGTTCGCTAGCAGTAGAGTTCGCTGGCAGCAGAGTTGCTCAAACAACAGAGTTCTCTAGCAGCAGAGTTGCTCAAACAGTAGAGTTCATTGGTAGTAGAGTTGCTCAAACAATAGAGTATTCTGGCAACAGAGTTGCTCAAACAACAAAGTTCGCTGGTAGTAGAGTTTCTCAAACAACAAAGTTCTCTAGTAGTAGAGTTCGCGATCAATAGAGTTCGCTAGCAGTTGAGCTGATAAACAGCTGAGTTCGCTAGCAGCAAAGTTCGTCATCAAGAGAGTTCTCTAGCAATTGAGTTGATCAACAACTGAGTTATCTATCATTAGAGTAGCTCATCATAAGAGATGATCATCAGCAAAGCTCGTTATCATCTAAGTTCTACATCAGCGGAATGCTTATCAGCTAAGCCAAGTAGCTAAGCAATGATAAATTGCAATACGACAATATGTACATCTAGCTCTATCTAACATGCAAAATGATAAATGAATATTTCATTCCCTTGTGCACTAAAATCTTGTATGCCAGGCATACGACAAATGAATCGTTGCCACGTATCGACAAAAGGGATTCGTCCATTTCCATGCTTCAAGTATAAAAGGCATCACAGAACAACGGTGAAGGCCCCTGTTCGTCCCAATCTCTCTCTCTCTCTCTCTCTCTCTCTCTCTCTCTCTCTCTTCTTCAGTTCTCTTATATATCAATACGTTACACATACAAAATACGATATATGTTGAGAGACATTAACATACACGACGGTCACACAAGATAGTTCACTCAATAATCTTTTGTATCATTTAATAATCATTTTACTTGTGTAAATTGAACAGATAGTCGTCTGTTCAACAAGATAGTGTGAGAGACAGAAGTTTAGATAGACAAGGGTTAACACTTGTGATCTGAGTGAGTTTGTGTAGTGTCTATACAAATAAAAGTCTTCTGGTGGAATCCTTCTGGAAACAAAAGAAGGGGTGACGTAGGAGTTTCTATCTCATAATATCCATAAAATCTTGTGTTATCTTTACATTGCTTCATTCATTCTTATATTTGTTGCTTCAAATCGTACAAGTATTTTACGCACTTCAAATCGTTCAAAAGATTACTATGATTTGTCCAAAAATAAAACAGATTTTCAATCCTTAATAGGATTAAAATCGCATTTAAGTGAAAAATAGAACAACAGTATTCAACCCCCCTTCTATTGTTGTCTTCGATCCTAACAATTATATATTTCATAAAAAATATTATTCGTTAGAAGATTTTCACCCATATAGTTGCACTTCCAAATGTAAACATATTCACTTGTAGACGTAAAATCTTTCATATCACTTTATCATTTGATAACAACATGATACATTGTTTAGTACAACTCACATTCTTAATGGATTTAATCATCATCACTAGAATTACTACGCAACAAATTTGACAAAGTACCTAAATCAATCACCAGGTTTCAACGAAAATATTACAAGTGAAAAACTCGAAGAACACTCAATAAAAACAAAGAAAAAACCTTTCGAATTCTAGAGAGATAATGAAATGATTGAAGAAGAGATGTGAGATATATGAAGAGTTCCAACATGAGAGAATATTTATAGTTGGAAATGAAACCATCACAAAAAAATCATTTATCAATTCAACGGATGATAATTCATTCAACGGTTGCCATTCCCAAACTCTTGTCATTTTAAGACTTTTGACATTCTATCTTATCCATTATCATTCGATCTTATCCATTGATGTTAAATTTCAACAAAAACTCACTTTTGAATTTGGTATGAATTTATATTTATTTGGATTATTTTGCAATTAATTTATTTATCCAATTTCACATTTTCATTTAATTAATGGAATTACTTTAAAATTCCAACATATTATTCCGCTAAAACCCTATATTTCGATAGGTTAAGACATCGTTTATATATGATTCCGATAAAACCCTATTTATCGGTAAGTCGAGACATCGTTTATATACGATTCTACTAAAATACTATCTATTGATAGGTCGAGACCCTATCTATTGATAGGTCGAGATATCGTTTATATACGTTTCCTCTACTCTATATATCGATAGGTATCCCTTTCGCAACAACACTATGTCCAAATATCTCAAAACAAAATCCCAATCGCTCGATAGGTACTCAAACAAAAACTATATCTCTCGATAGGTATCTAAGCCTTGTTTGTTAATAAGCAAACCGATCATTCGTACATGATCCTGATCAAACCCTATTGCTCGATATATACTCAAATAAAATCATATTCATTAATAGGTATATCTCCTCAGTTTGAAAAAATGCTAAGCCTTGTTTGTTAACAAGTACATCGATCATTCGTACATGATCCAGACCAAACCCTATCGCTCAAATAAGTATCCAAACCATATCGCTCAAATAGGTATCCAAACACTATCAACCGAATAGGTATCTAAACCTTAATGTCTGAATAGGTATCTCAAACCCTATCGCTCGAATAGGTATTCCGAACCATATATCTCGATAGGCACTCAAGACAAAACCCTATATCTCAATAGGTATATCAAAATTTTATTTCTCAATAGTTGTTCTCCTTCTAATCACAATAACACCAAAACCTATATGTTGATAGTACCTAGATCATATGTATATGATATCCTTCAAACCTTACCTATTGGTAACACTTATAACGAGTTCGCAAGCTCCCGCAACAAACCTATCTATGGATAGTACCTTGATCATTTCTATATGATTTATCAACTCTTTATTTATTAGTAAGCCCTATAAGTAAGTGTTGGGATCGGCGTTGCCAATAGAGACTAGGTTCTAACTATTGTTAACAACTTACGATAAACTCTTCTATAATAATTCTGTGAGGGATTACAATCTATTTCTATACTTCAAACTCTTGACACAGATTCAAGTGCGGAACTGTTCGTTGAATTTGAAACTTTAGACAACTGAATACAAATGGCAGACAGTAAAGAACACAAGGAGTGTTATAGATGTTCGGAGATAAAACTCCTACGTCACCCCTTCTTCCATAACCTGAAGGGTATCTACTAAATACTTTGAAATAAATACAGGTCATTGATCTAGCTAACTGTCTGTTGAATAGAACAACCTATGTTCAACATACAATACTGAAGTTTCTCACAAAATGGAAAGTATGAAATTACAGTGTGATCATAGCTAGACATTAAAAGAGATGTTTAATTTCAGAAACATTCTTGAATCGAAATAGTGAGTAAGTCCGTTCGACCGTTGTCAATTAGCCTCCATATATAGTTAAATTACACCAACGATCGAATATTCATTGAGGACATGTGGCATGTGTCTATTGGACGGCTGCCTAGAGTACAACAGACTTTGAATAATATGATTGTGGCCGTACCGAATAGGTAGTGCGTCGAATATCCTATAATCTTATCTTGTACTGGAAATGTATATTTGAGAGATATTCGCGTACATGGCATTAATTCATTAGATAGAATTAGCTAGCTTGTCATACTGCACAGAAGAAAGTGGAGCAGACAATAAAGAGATCGTGGTTAGACAAATGCTTTCTTCAGACGGCTGCTAAAGCAAGGAATTAGACGTTCTTCTTTATACCGCATCTAAAGGAGTTAGACGTCCTCGTCTAACTATGCATCCCTTTAGACCTCGTCTAAAGGAGTTAGACGTCATCGTCTAACTACATTTCCCTTTAAACCGCGTCTAAAGGAGTTAGACGTCCTCGTCTAACTACATATCCTTTTAGACCTCGTCTAAAGGAGTTAAACATCCTTGTCTAACTATGTTTCTCTTTAGACCTCGTCTAAAGGAGTTAAATGTCCTCGTCTAACTACGCATTCTTTTAGACCGCATATAAAAGAGTTAGACGTCATCGTCTAACTATGTTTTCGTTAAGACCGCGTCTAAAGGAGTTAGACGACCTCGTCTAACTACGTTTTCCATTAGACCGCGTCTAAAAGAGTTAGACATCCTCGTGTAACTACGCATTCCTTTAGACCGCGTCTAAAGGAGTTAGACGTCCTCGTTAAACTACATTTTTTTAGACCGCATCTAAAGGAGTTAGACGTCTTCGTGTAACTACGTTTCCCTTTAGACCGCGTCTAAAGGAGTTAAACGACCTCGTCTAACTATGCTTCCCTTTAGGCCGCGTTAAAGGAGTTAGACGACCTCGTCTAAATACGTTTCCCTTTAGACCGCTTCTAAAGGAGTTAGACATCTTCGTCTAACTACGCATTCCTTTAGACCGTGTCTAAAGGAGTTACACATCCTCGTCTAACTACGCTTCCCTTTAGACAGGGTCTAAAGGAGTTAGACGTACTCGACTAACTACGTAAGACGTCTAAAACAACCTACTTTAGACTATGTCTAAGTTAGTACTGTCTTTAGATTTGTTCATGCACAAAATAAATAGACCACTCAGCTTGAACGTAATAACATCATCAAAATTATGTTCCAAAATAAAAAGACTTTTATATTCTTTTAAAGTTAATTAAACTATTTCTTTCTTAATTAACTTTCTTTCTTTTCTTGTTTTAATTTTTCCCAATAATTTTCCTCATTTTTGATAATTTTAAAACTAGGCAATCAGAAGTTAAGTTGAGAGAATAAATCAAAACGAATTCGAATGTAGTAGATGAAACATTGTTCAAAGTATAGAAAATAAGATATTAGATTTAAAATCCTTCCCTTTTGACTCTTGAATCAGGACATTGAATTATATCATCCCTAGTTAGAAGAATTTGAAGCCGAGGCAATTTTCGACCACCATTACCATCGCCTCTATCACCTCCACGACATTGGTCTCCTCTATTAGGTTGACAACTACACTACCTCCTTGAGAAGTTTTTTCTTTTCGATCGAGTTCCATGAGGGCTTGACCCTCCTCTATTTCTACATTCCCCCATTTTAACATTATAAGGATTGACAACAACAAAGTCTCTCTCTTTTGCAGCGGCGGCTTTAACATCTTCTTTAGCCTGAAAACGCCTTGTAACAGTCTCCGCTTGCTCAAGTTGTTCGGCTTCTACACTTCTTAGTGAATTGGCAAACTCTATTACTTGGGAACGAACAAGTTCAATCATGGATCTTGTCTCTTAGTGAAGCTCTAATTTGAAGTTCTTTGATTCAGCATGATGATCCGACTGTTGTCTATGAAGGTTCTTTTCCAGCTTTTTGTACTAAGTGTGAAGGAGATTCACTTCGAATGTGTTTCGCTTCAGAATTTTGTCTGTTTCTTTTTGAGTGGCAACAATGGAAAAAATGGCTTCTTTATTCGATGTAGACTCCTTTTCAAGATTCTGCAATCTGGACAAAATATCCATCAAGTTTTGTTGCATAGCACCTAATGCATCCATAATGTAATTGAGAAATTTTGCATTTTCGGGAGACTCTTCCTCAAACGATTGAGGAGTAGAGGATATAGCATGAGAGTATGCTAGAACGGAGCGAATATGATCGACATTCAGATTTACCTGTAAGGACCTTTCTAGTTCGCTGTCCTGGGCGTGTTCAAGAGAAGCATCCTTCATAATCCCAGAGTCATTTCTGTTGTCTTGGATCTCATCATCCAACTGATTGAAAACATCTAAAATGTCTTCAGTTTAAAGAGGATCTTCACATAAATGTTCATGAAGAGAACCGGCTATCCTCACAGAAGATGGTTGACAAGTGGATAAAAGAGAGGGAAAATTTTCTTCTGAAGATGAAGAGGTGTAGACACCCCATTTTTATACCCTATATACCTAATAGAAAAAGCCGGCCCAAAATAATACTCATGTTTGTTTATTGAACTGGGAAAACAAAAATAGAATCACCTCGTGGAAAACTGACCCGGTAAAGCTTAAAAGATAACGATCCAAAGGTCGAGTTTCATAACGACTCTGTTTTCCCAACCCGTGACACGTTCATGTTGTACGTTTTGAAAAATCTTGAATTTTAAGTATAATGTTATTGTTTGCAAATTTGTGCAGAAAATGCTCAAAAAGAAGGAAAAACTACCGATTCAAGTCCTGGGAGCTAGCTGAAGCTATGTTGCACTTCTAAAAATCATATCATTTGCACCAATGATCCATATTCAGTGTATGAGCTACCGTTGGAAAGCCCTTTGAATTACCTTTCCAACGACACCAAATACTTCTCCCAGTTCTCCCTGAAGCTCAGTCCAAGTCGCCCGCAGCGAAGGTGATGCGTGAACTGACACGTTTTTGTGAGGCTAGTCTCCTGACCAACACGGATCATTTCGTAAGCAAAGGAGAACATGGGGATGTAGGCCAGAGTCTTGCCTTTCCAATGGTAACAACCTCATTGTGGGGAAAGCTCTGTGCACAAAGTTATGGGCTATTAAAGTTATGAAAGTGAAAACCGCGGGATTGAAAAGATTGAAATGGAGGGGTGGCTTTTAAATTCATAACTTTGGATAGGAAGGTCCGTTTGGAATCATTCAAAAAGGAGATTCATGTTCGTGGTGTTAAGAACTGACCATAAAATTTTCACAATTTTCTGAGCAAAAACGCGACCGGGGTGATTCATTTAGTGTGAAGGTGCAAAAAAAGAAAAATGGAAAAGGAGTGAAACGAAAAGAAAAAAAAAGGGAAAATATATATTTTTTCTTTTCCTCCAAGCGTGCCCTTCAATTTTTGGGCTAATTACAAATGAACCCCTGTAATAAAATTAAAAAAGAGGGGAAGATGAGTTGGGAAGAGAGTTTTGGAGTTGGTGAGTTTTTAGAGAAAGAGAGCAGTTTTTTTTTCAGTTCTTGGAGCCAGAGGAGCGGTTACAAAAATCTGAGAGAGTTTTGATATTGCTTCCATCGTTGAAGAAAGAGAAGGAGTGATCCGAGCTCATTGCCTGGGACGATTGGATTGATGAACGCGAAGAACGGCATAAACTTTGGCTGAAGCTTCTTCGAATCCGGCTGACTCATTTCGTTTCTTCATCTTGTTTCATCTCCCTTTGCTAATCAGGTAAACATTCAAACTGAATGATGTTCTTGAAAAGTTGATTGGAGGCATCGGTTATGAACACCGATGCCGCTTGATGATTAGAAATTGTGATTACATTTGTTTCATACAAATTTCAAGTATGTTTCCTTTGCTGCTGTAGTTATTTCCAATTGATTGAATGCTTGGCTGATTTTCGTTTGATTCTGGCTGATAGATCTTTGATTTGATAGATCTTTGATTAGGATTAGTTAGAATTGAGGAAGATTAGAAACCAGTCCCTTCCCTCTCTCTCTAGTTCTCTCCCTCTGTCATCTTCCTTTGTGCTCTCTGTACACCATTTCTTCTTTGCTCCGCCTTAACCTCTCTGTGATTGCGCCAATTCGAGCTCTGCGTATCAGACGACCTGCAAATCGCGACTAAGCTTAGACTTTCTTCAGACTTCAGAGTGATCAAAGAGGAAGATAATCAATCTCTGTTTCTGTTACTGCCATTGTTCTACTGATTCATTTCTACAGTAGAAACTTGAAAGTTCAAGCCGAGCTGTAGTAGCTGTTAACTGTCGGTGGTCCAACTGATAATTCACATCTCTCCTGTATTGTCTCCTATTACCTCGCGCCTCTCTCTTCCTACTATATAGATGCTGTTGCTTGCAACTTTTAGGGTTTTGACAGAAGAAGAATTCCACCCTTTATTCTTTACTGTTCCTACTGCAATGGATGTCGCGGCAGGTGCTGCATCTGCCTTCGCCGCCGCCGCAGGACGAGGTGTTTCGCTTGGGATTCCTCCTCAGCCACCCGGGCAAGAGGGGCGTGCTGTTTCCGAACCTCCTGTTCGAATCACCGCTAACGAGCTGGGTCGGGACACGGGTCATGTAGATTTCTGTACCATAAATCTGGATGAGGACATCTTGCAGCAGCGGCTTCATGATGTTGTGAGACGGAGGGAGGAAATGCAACGCAGTGAGGTTGAACTTCGGGCTCAGATTATTGCTAGGAAAGATGTAATGTTAATGCAGAAAGATTTTGATGCCCAGATAGGGGTGAGCAAACGGGTAAACCCAACCCATATTCAACCCAAATTAAATTTACCCAACCCATAATTCAACCCATATTATTTACTAATATGGGTTGGGTATGGGTTGGGTTGAGTATGGGTTGGGTAACTCAAACTATTTTATTTTTATTTTTTTATTTAACATGTATTTGACTCATTAAACACATTTTTATTCGTTTAACACGTTTTTCACGTTTTTGATATTTTTAATACGTTTTTCACACGTTTAACACGTTTTGACACGTTTAACACGTTTTTGGCACGTTTAACACATTTTGACACGCTGAACACGTTTTTGACATGTTTAACACGTTTTTAACACGTTTAACACATTTTTGACACGTTTGACATGTTTTGACACGTTTTCTCACGTTTTCGACACGTTTAACACATTTTTGGCACGTTTAACACGTTTTTGACACGTTTAACATATTTTTCACATTTTAAACACGTTTCACATGTTTTTGGCACGTTTAACACGTTTTGACACGTTTAACACGTTTTCGACACATTTAATACGTTTTTCACATTATTGACATGTTTCACACGTTTTTCACATTTTTGGCACGTTTAACACGTTTTGACACGTTTAACACGTCTTCCACGCTTTTCACGTTTTTGATACGTTTAATACGTTTTCGACACGTTTAATACGTTTTCGACACGTTTAATACGTTTTTCACATATTCAACACGTTTAACACATTTGACACGTTGGACACAATTTTCATGTTTTGACATGTTTAACACATTTTTAACATGTTTGACACATTTTCACGATTACGGCACATTTAAGACATTTTGACACATTTTTCACATTTTTGGCACGTTTTGACATGTTTAACATGGTTTTCACGTTTTTCACATTATTAACACGTTTGTAACATATTTAACATGTTTCACACGTTTTTCACGTTTTTAGCACGTTTAACACGTTTTGATACATATTCCACGTTTTGGCACGTTTAACACGTTTTCCTCGTTTTGGGCACATTTTGATACGTTTAACACGTTTTTGACACGTTTAACATGTTTTTTACATTTTGACACGTTTAATACATTTTCACACGTTTAATGTCAAACGTGTGGAAAAACATATTAAACGTGTCAAAATACCTAAAACATGTTAAACGTGACAAAAATGTGTTAAAAACTTATCAAAACGTGTTAACGTGCAAAAAAATATGTTAAACATGTCAAAAATATGTTAAATGTGTAAAACGTGTTAAGATATCAAAAACGTGTTAAACGTGCCAAAAACGTGAAAAACGTGTTAAACATGTTATAAACGTATTAAACATGTTACAAACATGTTAAACGTGTTAAGAATGTGAAAAACGTGAAAAACATGTTAAACATGTCAAAAACATATTAAACGTACCAAAATGTGAAAAACGTGTTAATGTGTGAAAAACGTGTCAAATATGTCAAAAACGTGTTTAACATGCCAAAAACGTGAAAATCATATTAAATGTGTGAAACACGTGTTAAACGTGTGAAAAACGTGTGAAAACGTATTAAACATATCAAAAACGTGTTAAAATGTTAAAAATGTGTTAAACGTGTCAAAAATGTGAAAACCGTGTTAAACTTATCAAAAATGTGTTAACGTGTTAGTTATGTTAAAAACGTGTTCAACGTGGCAAAAACGTAAAAAACGTGTTTGATTTGTCAAAAACGCGTTAAACGTATTAAACATGTCAAAAACGTGTTAAACATGTCAAAAACTTGTTAAACGTGCCAAAAAACGTAAAAACGTGTGAAAACATGTTTTAAGTGTGAAAACGTGATAAAAATATTAAACACATGTTAAACGTGTGAAAAACGTGTTAAACATATCAAAAACATGTTAAAATGTCAAAAACGTGTTAAACGTGCCAAAAATATGAAAATTGTGTTAAACTTATCAAAAACATGTTAAATATGTTTAAAACGTGTTAAACGTGCCAAAAACGTGAAAATCGTGTTAAACTTATCAAAAACGTGTTATGTATGTTAAAAACGTGTTAAACGTACCAAAAACGTAAAAAACGTGTTAAACTTGTCAAAAACGCGTTAAACGTATTAAACATGTAAAAAACGTATTCAATGTGACAAAAACGTGAAAAACGTGTTATTAGTGTCAAAAACGTGAAAACGTATTAAACGTGTCAAAAATGTGAAAACGTGTGAAAAACGTGTTAAACGTGTGAAAAATGTGTTAAACGTGTGAAAAACGTGTGAAAAACATGTTATAAGTGAAACATGTTAAAAATATTAAAAACGTGTTAAATGTGTGCAAAAACGTGTTAAACGTATGAAAAATATGTTAAACATGTCAAAAACGTGTTCGACTTAAAGTTGGAAGAAGATGATTAGTTTATATTTGATTAATAATAGAGAATTAAACTAAATTTATATAATTTGGGTAATTTGGGTAACCCTAACCCAACCCAAAT
The DNA here is from genome assembly GCF_907164915.1 of Impatiens glandulifera. Taxonomy (NCBI): domain Eukaryota; kingdom Viridiplantae; phylum Streptophyta; class Magnoliopsida; order Ericales; family Balsaminaceae; genus Impatiens; species Impatiens glandulifera. Next base: position 22,045,917 of record NC_061866.1, read on the forward strand.
TAAACTCAACTCATACTCAACCCAACCCATACTCAACCCAACCCATATTAACCAACCCAAATTAATATTTTGGGTTTGGGTTAGGGTTGGGTTTGGGTAAACCCATATTATGCTCACCCCTATGCCCAGATGACGGAGCAAGTTAATGCCAATACCAAGCTTTAAGAGAAACTAGCTGAAATGGAGCGAACTATACATGAGCGGGAAAGGCAAATTCAGAAGAAAGAAAGGGAGATACATGCAATCCAGTTAGACCATGAAGCAGCATGGGCTAAAGAGGATCTCCTTAGAGAACAGAGCAAAGAATTGCATACTTTCAGGAGGGAGCGGGATAACTCTGAAGCAGAAAGAACCCAACATCTTAAGCAGATACTTGATCTACAGGAACATTTTCAGGAGAAAGAAAGGCTATTTCTTGAGTTGCAGGAACAGCATAGAGTTTCTCAGGAAACCATCCTTTTTAAAGATGAGCAATTGGGTGAGGCCCAGGCTTGGATTGCACGTTTCCAGGAGATGCAATCAACCTCTAATCTCTCTTTGCAAGCGGAGTTGCGAGAGCGTACAGAACAGTACAATCAACTATGGATTAGCTATCAGCAGCAGCTTTCGGAGATGGAGAGGATCTATGTGCACATTGTACACCAGCATCAGCTTGAGCTTGCTAGTGCAAGAGAAAGGAGTGGCTCTTTCCTGTATGAGTCACAGCTGCCTCAAATAAAATCCAAAGATGCTTCACAGCCTGCGTTGAACAATGGAAGCCAAATTGATGTGAATGGAAGTGGCACAGCAGATACAAGTTCTGGGTCTCTTTCAAATGGAAGTGCTGAAAATGTTACTAGTAATTCTTCCCACCAGACTGAACATGTTCATGGTGTTCCACTAGCCCCACCATCCCTAATTGGTGTGTCCACCTACCTTCAACATGGGCAAGTGCCAGCTATGCATCCATTTGTCATTCATAAGGGATTATCTGAATATTTCTCAGCGTGGCGGAAGCAAAGGAAAGAAAAAAAAAAGCAGGAACCAGCTGTGATGGCAGAGCTTGATGAATGAGAGATTTGGTGGTGGTGGGGTTGGAGTTTTGTTTTTTTATTTTGTTATGTTTGGGTTTCCTCCAACTTCTGTTGAAGTTGTAAGTTTTAAAATAACCTGAAAACTTTAATTTCGAATTAATTTATTAATTCAAAATTAAAGTAGTCCCTGATATCTTTCTTATGTTTTAATTGGACCCCTAAACTTTCTTTTCTTTTTATTTTAATTTAAAACTTTTAAAAAAAAATTATTAAAATAAACGTAGGTCCTGTTTGTTTTCCAATTTTAACAAACCACCTTAAAATGATGAATCTAACATTCAAAACACTTTCAAATTTTCCCCAAAATTCCAAAATATTATTTTCTTCAAAAAAATAATTTTTCCCGAAATTTTTAAGGCCCGTTTGGAAAAATGACTATCTTTGCAATGTCATACCAAGGGTTCCATAACTCCGAAAATTCCAAACTTGATTCCTGTGAGCTTTTAATAATATTTTTGACTATTATATGAAATTTTTGGGATTTGGGGAATTATTTTTGAAAATGACTCATTTTAATGTGTTGTGTTCGGAGTTCTCTTTAACTCTGAAAATTTTAAACTGGGAAACACTTGGGACCTTAAGTTAATCCACTCTTTTCATTCCTTTGAGCCAAAGAATAAAATTCTAGTCCTCCAATCGAATTGTTATTCTCCTCATCTATCCTCATTTGATCTGTCTCGGGAATTCTGATTCTCGTTTTTCGTTGCCAAGGTTGCTCTATGTTTTGCAATGCTCTTCGATGCTTTTCAATGCTTCAATGCTTTTCAATGCTTCAATGATTTTCAATGCTTCAATGCTTTTCAATACTTTGTCATCTTCAAACACCTCATGAATAGGACTATCCCCTTGCAAATGATTAAGATTTTCTCACCCAAGCAAAAGAGTTCTGAACTCAGAACGAAAACGTAATAATCCTTCAAACATCATATGGCCAATTACTTAGGAGTAGAGACTGTCTGTAAAGACAGACGTATAGGACATAGCGCCGTAGGCCCTTTCCTAATACGTAACCAAACACCGGACTCTTAAAATGAATCTCTGATTTTTCTTTTCTTTAGTTTCTTTGGGAAGTAAACTAAAGTGGCGACTCTCAAGTCAATTAGATTGACACATTTGCGAGTGTGTCGATTTAAAACCTGTACGGGCCAATTCAATTCGAAAAAAAGGAGCGTATGCCAATCCATTAAATAATAAAAAAAAATGGGCATGCGCCAAAGAAAATTCGGAAGGGAACGAAATGAACGCGTATAGAAAACTGGCGACTCTGCTGGGGATACCTAAGATGTTTAACTCAAATCTTTTTGAGGACGTCCCCCCTCAGCAAATGGAGTCTTCTCTTGATTAACTGGCTTAAAAGGTTCCCCCTAATCTTGTGAACCCAGTGCCTGTTTAGAAATCTTTGAGGGTTCCCCCTCAACGGATGGAGTCTTCTCTTGATCGGGCATCTCATTCTAACATAGTGGTACCTGCTCAGTTTCAGTTGCTGCTACTTCCTGTTCTTCTAAGTTTGGAGAGTCTTGTCTAGATTCATACTAAGTAAGTGTTTGCTCGTTTTCAAGTAAAGGGTGATGTTCTCCTTGTGGGGATGGAAGGTCATCAGTACGAGTGATCGGTTCCTCCTCTTCTTCATGATGAAACTCTACCCGACTTGATTTAGAGCGGAAGATTTCAGATCTGGAGGATCCAGTACCATGAACATATTGTAGGATAGTAGAGTAGTAGCCATCCAAAAGCAGGTCAAGTCGTTTAAGTGCCTTTTCTTCTGAATTGACATTCCTGTGAAGGGGGTTGAAATTTGTTTTTCTGGCCTCAAGTAAAGGAAAAAAGGGAACGACCCATTGTATTTTCCACAACGAGTTCCTTTTCTTTAAAGAGCCTCATGGACACTTAATGTTTTTTCCCATTTGAGATCACGCTTCTCCATTCTCATTAATTCTTTCCATTCTATTACAATCTTCTTGCTTGTGATGATTTCATTATATTGTGAAAATAATCTGTGATTCATCCAAGTGTTAAAGGCTTCTATCTTCACAACATCTTTTACTTCAACCTGCTCCATGATGAGATTGTAGATAAGGTTAGCCTCCGAAACATTTTCCGAAGTTTCTTCAGCAACACCTTTTCCTTTTCCAAGAACCATGGTTGGTTTGGGAATAGCCGCTAGTTCTCTGAAAGATATGCCTGGAGCCCGTCTAGCTGCTCTTAGAATTTCAAGAGGAGAAAGGGCCTTTTGAAACTCACCTTCTGGAAGCTCGAAAATAATTCTAGTTTCCTTTTGAACAGGTGAATCTTTAAATGTTTCAACAACAAGCGTCGCAACATTCGTCTAAATGGGTATTTGTTCGGATATAACAACAGTAATAGGTGAGGAAGCATTTACCTACTCTACTCTGTTTCTGTTGTTACATTAACATTACCAGCAGCATCTGCAACTACTGGTTCATCAAAGAAAGAAGACGTGTTTTCTTTTTAATGCATTCAATATTTTGACCAACTAACTCAATAGTTTTTCCTTCAGCATGTTCCACCACCGGAACTTCAATATTTGGCATTACGCCCGTAGGAGAAGAGGAGGTTACCTTAGATGTCATTTTGGTGTCTTTAGACATCTTCGTCTGATCATCAACATGAGAAGACGACCTAGCACGCTTCTTCATTGGGTTGGCTGTTGGTGATGGCGAGAAAGAGGAATAGGGACAACGGCGATGGGGGGGGGGGGTTCTTTGTCTTGTCCTTTCAGGGATGGAGTCAACTTCTCCTTAGTCCCTAATATGTACCCTCTTCTGGCCAGTAGAACTCGCTTCGGACTCCCTGACTGAAGATCTGGCCCTCTTTGTATTCGTCTTGTGGATTGAAGTCGCTTATCGTTTGGACCGAGTAATCGATTGACCACTCTTCTATTGACCGGAGGATTCAATATTTAACTCCTTAGAGATTTTCATCCTTGCCAAGGTGCTCTTTATTTAGATATCAGAAAATATTTGATAGGGGTTGAAAACCACACCCCTACCCATGGGAACGCTTAGATGCTCCAAGAGCCAGCCGAATTGGACTGAAAATTCCTCACTCTACTTTCTTGATGTAGAGACCATCTAGTAGAGAGTTGAGAACATAGTAAATGCCCAGTTGAATGGCACTCCTCTTGTTATAGCCACCATGTAGTCAAACCTGTCTTGGGAGTAACGATCGAAAGACCCTGCCTTGGCCAGAAGCGTCTTCGCTATAACATCGTTCAGAAGACTTAAATGGGGATTTAAGGCTTTCTTCTTCCCATCGGACTATCGGTGTTTGAGAAGGCAATCTGCATTTCAGAGATAGTCTTGGCCGTAATCACAACATCAAAGGTATGACCCTCAAAGGGAAGATCGAAGAACTCTTCGAAAATAGATTCAGAGATTAAAATATTTGACTCGTTCACCGTTGCCTCGATGGAATCTTCAACCACCTTCCCTATTTTGAAGAACTCGCAGACTTCTTCTTCATATAAAATAAAAGGACCACCGAGAAATTTCTTGAGGCCAAAGCCTCCAGAGATTTGAACATCTCCACGATATCTTGTTAATCAAGAGTATAGACCGACTAAAAATCGACCTGTAGGATGGTGTGAAAGAGAGAGAGAGAAAATCTTCTTATTAGTCATTTTTGAGTATGAGAGAAAGATCAGACAAGCAAGATTCGGATTTCTTTAAGAGAGAAGGTAGAGATCAAGTTAGGGTTTTAGAATAACAAATAGCATAAAAACCATTTGGGCATGGATGATGTCCTTAAATAGAAGATGAACAGTCACGTGTTCAACCGACGTGATTTGAAGTAAAGTCGTCATTAATTTTAGAAGCTTTTTCCCAACAATAGTTATCATTAACTGTACTTTTACCAAATTCTTAGTAATTACAAAAACCTGATGTAATTATCTGTAGGGTATATTAGTCATTTCCTTAATATTGAAAGACATGTGTCTTCAAGTAATTCAAATTTAGAAAATGACTATTTACTTTTTTAGCGGGAAAATTAAATGACAGCACATATTAAAGTAACAGTTGTCTTCAATTGGTCAGAAGATGAGAAGTCAGGCAGTGTCTAACTACACGCATTTACAAGCGTTTTAGACACCTGTTCAGACGGCGTCTAATTACACGCATCTACAAGCGCTTTAGATGTTTGTTCAGACGGCGTCTAACTGCGTGTGTCTATAGGCGCTTCAGATGTCTATTTAACAAGTTTACGTCTAACTAGACTTAATTTGCAAGTTTCTTAAGCAAAAATTCATCAAAGTACGTATCTCCTTTAAATGACTAATCTAATCAGATAAATTTAGTCGTCCATCTTAATAAGTCTGTCTGATTATTTGAAACATCAACAATTTTCCCTTCAATTAAGGAAAGAACATTTTAAGGAAAGAAGACTTAGTCTGGGGAGTGGCCTTGCGAACACATCTGTCATATACTGAGCATATTCTTAGAGGAATATGCTTCCGAATTCCTCCATGCAGTTGACCTGTTGTACCTAAAAAATACATATTTACAACTTTTTGGTACCCATATTCACTTGGGTCCTCGATCAATTAGTCCCTTAGGAATCCATATTTGAGTTATCTTGATAGATTTCCCATATTGTGTTGTGATTAATGCGTATGATTTAGACTTAACAGACGTCTTCATGCTAGCAGCTGAACAATTAACCTTGACTTCCTGTCAGGTTTTGATTTGCCAGACTTGTTGTCTGCTTCCTTTCTAGGTTTCAGCCAGCTTACAGTTGGCGGAACATATGTAATTTCATCCTTTAAGGCTATGTCCTTACATCTTGGATCAGTCCCTTTATTAATTAAACTGCCTTGCATCTGGCAGGCCTCAGCACACTTATTTGCTGTCTGAATGCATCTCCGGACCTTTTCCAGGAACTGACCACATATGTCAACAGTTGGCTTTCAGAAAATAATGTTTGAACCTTTTCCTTGAGCTTCTCATTCTCAGATGAGAGCTTGACCACGTTGTTTTCAAGATCTTTTGGTTCAGAAGTTGGAGATGAAAAATGTTTATCAGTTTCATATTTCAATCTCATTTCATTACAAGAGTCTGACAACTACTTGTACTCACTGACCTTGTCGTTGAGTGCAATAGTTAGTTCATCTCTTGTGAATTCTTCAGAAGAGAAATCAAATACATCAGAGTCAACTTCTTCTTTTGCCATGAAGCAAGTGACCTCTTCATCATCACTATCGCTGGATGACAAATCATCTGAGTCGCTTTGGGCCCATTTAAATTTATTATCAGCTGCCATGAGAGCCTTCAACTCTTTGTTGTCCTTCTTCTTCTCATCACGTTTTGGCTTCATACACTCCGATTTATATTGACCTAGTTTATCACAGTTAAAATAATTCACGTTAGCCTTAGAGTTATTCTTATCATCATTGTTATTATTTGAAGAGTTTGAGTTAGAATTTCTCTTCTTCTTAAATTTGCCGAATTTTTTCATGAAGAAAGCAATGGATTCGCTGCTGATCTTCTCGGCAGTAGTCTTCACATCAGTGGAAGAAGGTGGCTCCTCAGCAGTCATCAGCGCCTTAGTTGCAACAATAAATGTGGAAAGCTCCTCTTCATTCATAGAGTTCATCTCAAACTCATAGGCCTTCAGATCGGCTAGCAAGTCAATGAGCTCTATCTTGTTGAGATCTTTAGACTCCTCATCGCCATCGTCTTGATATCCCACTCCCTGAGCAGAGCACACATGACTTTGATTGTAACCTCTATATTGCTGTAAGTTTCTCCCAAGGTGGAGAGAGTGGTGATTATCTTGTTTAACCTTCCATCAAATTCAATCATCATCTCTCTAGGATGCATGTTGATGTTATCAAACTACAGTGTGGCAACTATAAGATTGTTCATTTTGGTCTGCTCATTGCCTTCACAGAGTTGAGTCAACCTCTCCTAGATCTCCTTGGTAGAGTTGCATGAGATGATATAGTTAAACATGTTGTCATCCAGAGTTTTGTATAGAATATCCATGGCCAGGTTGTCGAGGTTGTTCTTCCTCTTGTGTTCACTGGTCCACTCAGATCTGTCTTTCTCAATCTTTATCGGACCTTCGGTGATGATAAGCCACATGTCATCATCTATGGCAGATAGATGAGCATGGACTCTCTTCTTCCACATGATATAGTTTTCTTTTGAGAACATGAGAACCTTGGTTGTAGCGGCCATAAACATGATTCAGATTCTTATTGGTGCTTGAGAATAGAAAATGAGGCTCTAATACCACTTGTTGGGATCAGTGTTGCCAATAGAGACTAGGGTCTAACTATTGTTAACAGCTTACGTTAAACTCTACGATAATAATCATGTGAGGAATTACTATATGTTTCTATTCTTCGCAAATCCTCCAAACTCATGAAATAGATTCAGGTGCGGAACTGTTCATTGGATTTGAAGCTTTAGACAACTTAATGCAAATGGAAGAAAGTAAGGAACATAAGAAGTTTTATGGATGTTTGGAGATAAAATTCCTACGTCACCCCTTCTTTCACAACCGGAAGGATATCCACCAAATACATTGAAACAAATACAACTCACTAATCTAGCTAATTTTTTATTGAACAGAACAATCTCTATTACACTTACAATGCTAAAGTTTCTCACAGAATGGACCATATGAAATTACAATGTGATCACAGCTAGACAATAAGAGAGATGTTTGATTTCAGAAACTTTCATAAATTGAAATAGTGAGTAAGTCCGTTCCAACGTTGTCCTTGAACCTCCATATATAGTTGAAGTACACCAACGGTTGAATATTCTTAGAGGACATATGGAATGTGTTCGTTGGACGGCCGCCTAGAGTATAGAAGACTCTGAATTATATGATTGTGGTCGTACCGAACATGTAGTGCGCCGAATATCCTATGATCTTGTCTTGTACTAGAAATGTATATTTGAGAGATATCCGCGTATGTGGCATTAATTCATTGGATAGAATTATCTAGCTTGTCAGACTGCACAGAAGAAAGTGGAGAAGATAACAAAGAGATCGTAGTTAGATAAATGTTTTCTTCAGACGGCTGCTAAAGCAATGCATTAGATGTTCTTCTTTAGACCGGGTCTAAAGGAGTTAGACGTCCTCGTCTAACTACGCATTCCTTTAGACGCTGTATAAAGGAGTTGGACGTCTTCGTCTAACTACGCATCCCTTTAGACGGCATCTAAAGGAGTTAGACATCCTCGTCTAACTACGCATCCTTTTAGACAGCGTCTAAAGAAGTTAGACGTCCTCGTCTAACTACGCATCCCTTTAGACCGCGTCTAAAGGAGTTAGACGTTCTTGTCTAACTATGTTTCTCTTTAGACCGCGTCTAAAGGACTAAACGTCCTCGTCTAACTACGTATCCCTTTAGACCTCGTCAAAAGGTGTTATACGTCCTCGTTTAACTATATTTCCATTTAGACCGCGTCTAAAGGAGTTAGATATCCTCATCTAACTACACATTCCTTTAGACCGCGTCTAAAAGATTTAGACGTCCTCGTCTAACTATGCTTTCCTTTAGACCGCATCTAAAGGAGTTAGGAGACCTCGTCTAACTACGTTTCCCTTTAGACCACATCTAAAGGAGTTAGACATCATCGTCTAACTATGCATTTCTTTAGACTGTGTCTAAATGAGTTAGATGTCCTCGTCTAACTACGTTTCCTTTTAAACCGCATCTAAAGGAGTTAGACGACCTCGTCTAACTACGCTTCCCTTTAGACCACTTCTAAAGGAGTTAGACAATCTCGTCTAACTACGTTTCCCTTTAGACCACGTCTAAAGGAGTTAGACGTCCTTGTCTAACTACGTATTCCTTTAGACAACGTCTAAAGGAGTTAGACGTCCTCGACTAACTACGTAAGACGTCTAAGACAGCCTACTTTAGACTACGTCTATGTTAGCATTGTCTTTAGATTTATTCATGCACAAAACAAATAGACCACTCAAATTGAACGTAATAATATCATCAAAATTATGTTCCAAAATATAAAAGACTTTTATATTCTTTTAAAGTTAATTAAACTATTTCTTTCTTAATTAAAATTCTTTCTTTTCTTGTTTTAATTTTCCAACAGTAAGCTTGTTAGGTCTCACCAAGACTTATCTATTGAAAGTCTCACGATTATACACATATGATCACTCTAAATGTTACTTGTTAGTAACTTACATGAAATTTAATAAAGCTTTCTTGTTCCCTTACATATCCCATGACATTAACCACTAGTTATTTGTATATGACTATCTTGAATAATATGTTTTTATTCATGTTAGGGAAGGAATTGATGTTTCAATACCTATGATTATCGTTATTCCATAGTTTTTATAGTTACTTTTTTAAGCTCTATAAAATAGGATTCCCAAAATTTATCCTTGTTAGGTTAATCACCGAAGAAAATCCCTAACGCAACATTTGGAAGTACCCCGACGAACTATTATACACAACATCACCAGGTCACTCCAACATCAACACACTATAAGTTCTATCTTTCTAAACCCCCTCATTATAAATTGGACAAGATAACTTAGTGTTAGATGTCATACTTGAATCAACAATTTAAAAACCAGTTTGTTGTATTCAAACTTGATTCAAGATGGGCACTCTTAAATAACTTCAAGGCCAAAGGCAACTAAAATAATTAATTAGATTAATTATTGTGATAATTAAAGCCTAATTAATGAAGGAAACTAGCCAAAATAAATAAATTAAAATTATTTGGGATAAATGTTGTACTCAATTATCTTAAAATAATTTTAGAAAAAATTAAGTGATTAAAATAAATAATTAAGGATGAAGCGAGGTACCCATTTCATAAAATTATTTATTTAACCCTAAAGTATGCAAAATAAAAATAAAATAAAATGGTAAAAATTATTTATTTAACACTTAATCTAGATGCGCTCGTGTAGCCCGCTACAGCCAAAGGAGTGCATGCTTGAGAAGCACCTAATCGGCTAACGCTTGATAGCCGAATCGCTAACGGAATGCCCAACGCCAACGGCGTTGGACAGACAGCTGACAAAACACACTAACGCGCATGAAATGACGTCGTTTCGACTGCCACCTTCGTCTTCATTGCGATCGCTAGAGGGATAGACATGAAGTCTCATCTTTTATTTTTGAAAGATGGATCTTTCTACATAGTCCACTTTACAGATGATTCAAAAGTTGAAAGGATCATTTCTACTACTTCAATAGGGATGATTCATCCATATTCCGACAAGTGGAATGAAGAACAACTAATATGCCATTAATAGATTTTGGCTAATTCGATCCACTTTAAGCCACCACCGACTCAGGGAGGCTACAAATAACCTCCCTTAACACTTCTGAAGGAAAAATATAACATTTGAAGCCCTGAATCAAATGAAATAAAAATCCGCTTCAAGATTTTTGAAATTTTTTGTGTAAGACTCTATTGCTTAGATCATGGCATCCCAAAAGCTTCCCTAAGGTCTAATGAGTGTTCTCCAATCCTTGGTAAGTTTCAAATCATCCTTTAATTCATACTTTTAGTTTGACATTGAAATTTTTATATTTTAATTTTCATAATTTTGTATGTTGTTTGGTTCGTGAGTTTGATGATTCGAAATCGATCTTATGACCATTTATGAGTTTTTTATGAAAACCAAAATCGATCAATTAGTCTAAATAAGAAAAACACAATTTTGAATTTAAAAAATCTAAAAAATAGATTTGTTGTTCTTGGGCTAGTGTTTGAATATCATAACCAAATAAACATCCCAACATGATTGTAATGATGTTGGGCAACTATTTGGGACATGTTTGATCCATTTCAATCATGTTTGATCAAAATCAAAATTTTCAAAATAATTGAAAATTTTGAGTTATTGATTTGGTTACAAACTATTTTAAACGAATTGATCATCATCCAGGTCGATTGATACCTTGGGATGATGATCCAATAGTTCCCGGGATATTTGTGAAGTTTCATAGGCCCTTGGATCGAAGTATTCAAGCCCCATCAAAATTAAAAAACCTACAATTTTGATTTTCTTAACCGAGAGATCTGACCAAAAACCTTAACATACGGTCAACATGTCCGACCGAGGCTTGTTAGCTAGGACCGATAGATCTAACCGATGTTCTTCATCTAGGCCCGAGAGGTCCGACCCATTTTTACATCTGATCGAGAGATCAGACTTAGGACCGATCATCTCCACCCTGTATCGAGAGGTTAAACCTAGGACAGAGGAATCTCGACCTTGACCGAGAATTCCTAGACCTATGACCGATGAACTTAGACTAAAGCTAACCCATGATTGGTGGTTTATATACCCCGATTGACAATCTCAACCAAGGATCGAGAGTCCTTAGCACCTCGACCAAGGCTTCTTATCCTAGACCGATGGGTCCGACCGAGGGTCCCAATCCCGAACCCCGATCGAGGGTCCTAGATCCCGACCGATGAAAACGAATCCAAGGCCTAGGACACCGGTCCTAAGACTTATTTTGTTCCCTTTTCAAAATTGCAAAATTATTTTTGTAATTTTGGAGCCTCAAACCATTTTCTAAAAATCTCGAAAAAAATGCTTTCAAAATATTTTTGAGATGTTTTCTACAAAAAATATTTTGACAAAATCTTGTTTGTTATTTATGTTAAAACACTAATGCCTTTAAAAACTGATATTATTTAGGTATTTCCTCCGTAATTCAACGCAATCAGCAATATGTACCAGCATTTAACTATTGTTGTTATAATATTTTAAATAAGTACACACTTGAGGAAGACCTATCATTTGCCGGAATGATGAAAAAATGAGCGAGAAGGATTGACATCGTGATTATGGATGATCCTACTACTACCTGGATTTCTCCATCTTTGATTTCCATCTCGGCCCAAGCTGGGAGATTGATGTTCATTCTAGTAATGATGGCATCAGAGGTTGTTTCAAAGTAGTGATTCTCCTTTTGTATAAGTCTTCTAATAGAAATCGAGTCTAGAATGGCTTCAGTTCTATAATATTTTTGTTATCTATCATTAGGATAGTCTTAAATTCTTCTATGGTGGGGCATATAATTCTAATGTCGTGGATATAGGCTCTTTTTTCAGGATTCCACCTTTACTGCATTTACATTTTGAAGTTAGAGTTCACTTCGTACATTAGGAAACTCATGATGGGTTTGAGGGCGTAGTCCTCAAAGAACAATTGGTTATCACAAAAGTTCTTTGTCCAATGGAGCAGCTCGACATCCGTTAACATGAACATCGTGGATGACTCTAATAGTAGAAGAGTGAATGTATTGCAATTGTAACAACAAAAGTAAATGCATATGCAAATAACTTGACCTATAAATAAACATCTCGTTAGGTTTTATATATATTTGCTTTTAAAAAAGAACTTTTGATGTTACATTTCCAATATTTCGGAGTTCTTAGAGTTTGCCAATGATTATACTAGGCTTCTAAGCTTTTACTGATTGTACAAAAATGGTAAAACTTAGAGATCCTCTTCAGGGGAGCAAGTTCGGCTACAGAAAAAGGAGGTGACAAAGCCTTTACTTTCTTCTTCTACTTGTTGGCGGTGAAATCCGTCCATTATTTAATTGATGTAGTCCTTTCGATCATTTGTGATGCCCATCTTCACAAAGTCAATCCAGGGTTCTAAATAGTCGGAGAAGTCGCTGTGTTGAATCGGCATGTCTATGGCTACAACACAGTCATGGTAGGGAGGCATTTAGTCTCGCCCAAACTATTTAAATAGTTCAGTGGTGTAGTATGAGGTAGTGGGCTGGTCATTCATCAGATAGACCATTTTTATGATATTGTATCATGGTAGAAGTCTTGAATGGTATTGTTGTCGTAGACAGGAAGCTCTAGCTTAGCATTCTTGAGGCGCCGATTTTAGAGGACGACGTTTATTTCCTTTCCTGAAAGTGGTGGAGGTATGTGCTCCATTTTTTCTAGAAGCCATACATATAGAATGGTAGGAGATCCTCTTTTATTTAGAAAGTAGGAAAAGTAGGATTCATTGTGACCCGACAGTGTCTCGGCCAAGATGATACCGATGGGATCTTTATTCCCAATCCTAAGATGATAAGCCACTTCCATGATTTTAGAGGATGGAGGGAGATTGCTCGAGGGAGTGAGAAGGAAATAAGCTAACATGACTGTCATAGTGAGCAAAGAAGTTCTAAAATTCAGCAGAGGAATTTCCTCAGTTTGGGTTGCCATCATAACCCAGCGAGGAAGATCCAAGTAAGTTCTGGAATTTTTTTTGTCGACCACAGTTCTCGTGTAACCGAGCTCTTCTTGGATGAGTTGCCTAAGAGACATAGTTTATGTGAAGGGTTTGAGCCTTATGAGGTTTATATTGTTAATCATCATAATCGCTCTAAATTCCTCGATGGTTGGGCTAATTTGACGATTCCCCAACATGAAGGCGCGGTGCACTATATCCCATTGGCGCTGCATCTCCATCACGAAGTTATGATGGATCCGAAAATGAGTGTAGTTTAAAGCAGAGTTCAGTCTATAGGCGTTATAGAACCACTCTAAGTCATGGAAATAGTGGGCCCATATGAATAAAGCCTCGTTTTTTTAACAAGGTCATTCTTCGATGTATAATCAATTCTGAAAAACATGTCGTTTGATTTTGATAAAAGAAAATATGCTTAGAGATGTTTAGTATAACTATTATAGATGTATGCATGTATAATAAATAAGCACGTACTGGGTTGACTTGTCGAGGCCTTATTATTTGGAGCACATCCAAATAACGATTGGGTAAAGTAACCAGGTTTTGTGTGTTAAGGTTTCTATTGAGGTTTGGGTTGGAATCTCTTCCCGCCATCGCTAAGATCGCATCCTAAAGGATGTATCAAAGCCAATAGGGGAAATCACTCTTAGTTCCTAGTTTTTTCTCATGCAACCTCTCTCTATACTGACCGGTATGATCGGTCTAAAAGTAGTGTGTAGAAGTACATAACTCCAATTTGGTACTCCTTCACGTAATCTCGGGTGATATACATGTTCAAAGCAATTTAGGGCAGAACCTAGGTACTGGGTAAAACCTATGTACCTATTGGGTGACAAACCCCGTGAGGTAGACTATTGTGTGGGTAGAATGTTATAAATAAAAAATTATAAATAGAAAGATTTTATTTTTTTATTCATTTAAATAATGTTGTAATCCTTAGCAGAGTCGCCAAGAGAGTTGTACACCCCCAACGACTATCCTATCTCCCCGTTTCCCCATAGCTTAGCACGCGCCGCAGTGAGGCGAACGCGTGGCAATATGGGGGGAATATAATATCGCGGAGTGGCTCGAGGTTCGATGTATTTTAACCTTGGTTTACGTGTCAGAATTATTTTAAAATGAAACATTTAGTTTTTAAAAGATTTTGAAAAATACCTAGAACGGAAAGAAATCAATTATGTAAAAATAATTAATCCGTTGTTCAAATTTTAATAATTTGGGGGCTAAATAACAATTAACCAAAATCTTGTTTAAATTAACTAAACATAATTAATTTAAAAGATTATTTATTTGAAAATCAGAGTCGGCAAGTGATTTTATGAAAATCAATAAAATGATACGTGTATAAATGTATTTATACTAGAGTTTCTGAAAATGATGGTTCGTTTTTCTGTTTATGCTTGGGAAAGGACTTTCGCGCTATGTCCTCTACGCCCCCTAATGACGGTTTTTAACTATTCTTCTAAAATAAACAAAGTTTGGCTATGATAAATTCAATTATAATATTTATTACCTTTAAGTAGTAGTCTAGGGGGGCCTAAATAAGGATGAATTTAGATCATAATTAATTGTACAAAATTATTTATAAGGGGGTGTGTACCTATTGAGCTGGTATTTAGATTTAACAAAACCTAAAAATATCAAAGAAAAATGTTATAATTTAAAAATAAATTCCAAATGGGGCCTTATCCAAAATATTAGTTTAGTAAATATTCCAAAAATATAAAGAATATCATTTTCTGACCTTTCGGGATTATTTGAAAATGGATTCGGGTTCAAAAATGACAAAAAAAATTGGATTTTGAAAAGTGAAACCAAACAGGCATTAAGACCAATGTCCTAGGGTTTGTGTTCAGTTTGGCCGATCTAGGCTTGGTCAGAATCGGTCAAGACTAGGGTGGTCCATACCATGGTTCCAGTCGTATAGGTCACGAGACCAGAGAGCTTAGTCCTAGGTTCCAAAGGCTCGATCCCAAACTCAAGCGGCCCATTCATAGACCTAAGAGCTCGGTCCTAGGTCAAGTTTATCGGTATAGGTCCTCTATCCTAGGGTTAGCTAGTTATCAGTCCTAGGTCTAGGTTTAGGGTTTGTTTTATTGGTCCTAGGTCAAGGAGGCTTGGTCCTAATCATCGGTCATAGGCTAGAGGTTCTCGGTCCTAGTCCACGGTCTTAGGATAAAGGCTCTCGATCCTAGGTTTAAAAAAAGGCTCGTAACTAGGTTAGAAAAACTTGTCCTAGACGAAGGGAGGACTCGATCCTAAGTTTAAAAAACTTGATCGAGCTCCACAGTCCTAGGCTAAAACCATTTATCCTAGGTCTTGGTCCTTCCTCAAGAAATCGGTCCTCATCCTAGGTCGGAGCTGAAGACACCGGTCCTGGGTTAGAAAATTCGGTCGGGATTCTCGATCCCATGTCAATTTTCTTGGTCGGGTTCCTCAGTCGCTGGCTAAGTTCCTCGGTCAGACTCCTCAGTCGTCGGCAAGGATCCTTGGTTGGATGTAGGATCGATGTGTTCTTGATTTGGTTAAAAATTCCAGGTGCTATAACTTTTGAATTAAATCATGAAATCATGATTTGTAAGGTATCGTTGGTTCATATGATTATAAAGAACAAAAGTCCTAACATAAATCACGATTTCAAGATCTTTATAAAGATCAATTTTAAAATACCATTTCTATATCAAATTTTGGGATTTTTCAAATTTACTCATTTCAATGTCTGATTTTTGTTCTATTAGCTTTGAAATGATGAATATAGTTGAACCTAACCAAAACAAGAACATCATTCAAACATTATAACAGTTTTTAAAGGTTGAATCAAAATTTAAAGTATTTCAAAAACACGATTTGATCAAACTTGATAAAAATGATGAAACAGTTGCTTAGAAATCATTCTAACATGTTAAAAAACATGTATAACTACTAATTGGATCAACAAGTCCATATTAAAATTAAGAACACGAATTTTTTTTAAATCCAGTTTTGAGCTTAATTTTTTTAAAGTTTTAGTTGGATCAAACATGATCAAAACGTGATTATAGTTACTTATAAACCATTCTAACATGTTAAAAAACATGTATAGAAAATAATTGGATCAAAAAGTCCAAACTAAAACCAAGTACACAAAATTTTAAAAATTCAATTTTTCAAACTCAAATTTTCGAATTTCTTGAACGAATTTTACCTCTGGAAAACTTATCCTTAAATTTATCCTCAGTCGTGGTAGCCTCAAAGCTGTCAAAATCGCGAGTCAACTCGTAAACACGTCTGAGTTTGCGAGTCGACTACGCGAAAATGAGTCAAGAGTCAAAGAAACTCGTTTAGAAACGAAATCCTAGTTAAGGCGTGATTTAACTCGGTAAAATCAGTTTTATCGGACGATTTTACTTAATATCTTTCTAAATCTTTTTCTTGTAGATTTGTGAACGGATGTACAGAAATCTGTGAAGAAGAGTAAGACGATTTTACTTTTATCTTTCTAAATTTTGACTATTGTTAATGAAAGAGGAGAGGACGGATGGTAAGAGTTGTCATTGTTAATAATGGAAGAGTTAGATCTGTGAGCTGCCATGGAAGGGGAGGAAAGAAGGAGAAAGATGAGCGGTCGTGGAAGAGGAAGAAAGAAAAGAAAGAAAAAAGGAGAGAGAAGGAAAATAGTAAGAAATGTTAATTAGGGTTTTTTTACTGTAATAATATAATCATTTATCATAATAAATAAAAATATATATTTATTATTCTATTTTAGTTATTTATTATTTTAATATATATATTCAGAAATATGAATAATTTTTTAAAAATTAATAAATAAATTATTTATCTTTAACTTTTATACATAATTAATTAAAAACTAATATTTTTAAATAAAATTTTAGGTAAATTTTTATAATAAATAATATATTTATATTATAAAATATAAAATTGTTAAATAATGTAGAGCATATTAATTTTTTTATTTAATAATTATGTTTACTCTTTTATATATAAATTGATTATATATTCTTTTAAAAATTATATTTTTAATTATTAATATAAATAAATATTGATGTAAGTAAACTCTTACGATTTTAGGTAAAATCTAGATTTTACGAGTTTACATGTGCAAAACGATTTTACGTAAACTCTCAATTTTAACAGATTGGATAGCTTTATCTAGGGCAGGATAAGGCTAGAGGATAAGGGCGTCTTGCTGGTGGAGATAAGAGTAGCACATGCACATAAAATCGAAGGATTTGATCGTCTATGGAGGGAGATGGAGCTTCTAAAAGATCACGCACCGGCAAGTCGCGTTTCCAGCGAGGTTGCGAGTTCAGCGATGACAATGAGTTGGACGACGTCGTTTCGAGTGACAGAACGTAGGGTTCCGTTGGAGTTTTGTCTGTGGTCAGCTCGTTTGACTAACGGGGCTAGTCCATCACGTTAGTTTATCGGGTGTGGCAGGCACACGCTTAATTCGTTGTAGCGGGCTATGTGGGAGCGTCTAGGCTGTTGGATAAAGCTTGGGCGCTCATTTGATGGTCTAGATCCTGCTACATAATATTAAAAAAAAACCAGTTATACTAGATTATTAAATTTTATTTTTATTAAAAAGGTTATTAAAAATTTATTTTAATTCTCCTTTTTACGTTTTTCTTCACCAAAAATTTCACAAAACATATTTTTAGAATCATAATAAAAAATATGATCATGTTTTATTTTATTTTTGGTATTTTTGGGATATTTTATTTAATTGTTTTAAGTCATAAATTAAATATAATTCATGATTAAATCATAATTAAATATTTTTAACCTCTTCAAAAGTCTAATTTGGGTAAAAATAAATATATAATATTTTATCCTAAACATATTTTTGTAATTTTGAATAATTTCCTTAATTAGGGTTTAACTATCACAATAATTAAGCCTTAATTAGGTTTTTAATTCCTTTTTTGAATTATTTTGAATATAAAAATTCAAAATATTATTTTAATATTATGAAAAATAATAATATTATTTAAAAATAAGGGTAGGTCAAATTTTCATGCTTACAACATCACAAACAAAATAATAAAATTGACACAATATAGCGTTATCGAGGACCTCGTTCAAGAAAATATTTTTTATAAAACAAATAGAAGTAGATGAAGCAATGATGATGAAAGAGACGAAGAAGAAAGGTAGAGAAGAAATGAGTATTTTTAGAAAAATAAATATAATTAGAATATGAGGTTATTAATGGAATGCAATTTTAATAAAGGTTTGTAACAGATGGAACCATTTATAATTTTATAACTAGTTTAAGGTATAAATTATAACTCTTAAGTTACTGTACTTATAAAATTATCCAACCAAACAATTAATTAATTTTACTATAAGTATAGTTGTACTTTACCTACAATGCTATACTACTTACCAAACGGAGGCAACATAATGTTTAACCTAGAATAACAATACCAATAACCAAAACAAACTTTATATCCAATACACGATTCAATGAGTCAAAGCTTACCAAAACCATGATCAAATGTTATACACAACCATTCAATTGTGTAGGGACTGACTAAAAACTTTATGATGCAACATAGACGAAGATTAACATCTGAAAACCTTTTTTCACAAAACTAATAAAATATTTTTGGTATTTGCCCAATTGGCTGAATCAATCAATCCAAAGCGTTCAAAAACATTCTAACACACTTGACGTACGATTTCCAGTCATTGTTCTTAAGAAAGGGTTCAAGAACACTAACTTAGTAACTAAGAAAAAACCTAGCCGATTTGATTTTTTATTTAGAAATAATGGAAGCTTTTGAAGCTCATAGAAAGTTTACAAATGATATTTAGGGTGTTTCTACATCATTCAAACAAGCTAATATATGATATAAAGCAACATATGAACTTATAATGTATAAAATTAAGTTTTCATTCAAAAGTCGAATTACATCATGAATGGTGACTTACTAGTGGATCTATATGATGATATACAACTTCAATAATACTAGCCTAAAATACAGTTATTCACCAAACCAAAAAATTTCTTCAAGCGCTCCCTCAACAATTGCAAATTCCCCCATTCTCCACCACCTTGTGGTGTCATCTCTAAGAAATTAATAGGGCTAACCCCTTATTTAAACACGTGATAGGATGATCACAAGATCAAAGGAGTTATGAGCTCAAAACACATGTTTAACAATCCTCTCAAACATTCAATATTCAACTACATTTGAATAGCGACTATCTATCTAGACAGACATATAGTACATAGTGTCGTAGGCCCTTTCTTAATATGTAACCAAGCACCGAACTCTTAAATATAAATCTTTAAGAAAAAACAACTTCCTTAATGATAGTCTTCTTGCCTACTTTTATGAGATTCAAGACAAAGGTAAGATAAGAGGTTCTATAACATAACATTTGTGGAAAAGTTTTTTCCTAAAATGTGTTTATGAGGTTGAGTATACCATCGAAATCTTTCGGTGTATCCTCTCTATAGGCGGAGTACACGAAAGGATAGGTAAGACATGTAACCAACCAATTTTTAGATTGTACGAACAGCTCCTAATGACAGGGTTTTCGAATGAGAAACTGACTAATATGATAGATCCTTCCGAAGACGTAAGAAACCCTTTAAATTTGGGATTGGAAAGGAACGAAATAAAACGAGTACAAGTTTCAAGTTTGAGCTGTGAGTTTTGACTTGACGAGCGTCTTTTAGAAAAATAATCAGATGTTTTAAGCGTTCGTGTGCCTTAAGAGTGTGTTTATTCGGATATCATTTGTTCAAGTTTCAAAACACATTTATTTCCTTTAGAAATAATCATCAAGGTAAATGAATTATTCTACACTTCTACTTGTTTTCTAAATTCTTATTGTTCATTTGTCGTTTGTTTTGTTTATCATATGTTTTTCTCTTTTTTCTTTACTAGATTGTATTCTGATGAATTTCACCTTATTATTATCATCATTATTTTTTGTTTGTATTTTTTTTGTTTATTGTTTTTATTTTATATTTTGTTTTTATTATTATTATTTTGTTTTTTAAAATTACTTACACATTTCAGATGACTCTCAATTTCGAAAACGTGAATATTCATATGTTATTCATCGATCCCAACATGAATCCACATTATATCATCTTCGAGTTCCTTCAAGAAAAATACCTCTTTAACGTGTTGAGATTTTACGAGGTCGAAAATGCATGTCTGTTGTGTGTAGTCAACTTTGTCACTTCTTTATGGATCGAATCATGAAATGTCATCCATGTTGCTCTTTAGTACGCGACGTTGGCATTCTTGAGTACAAAAGACTTGACCCAATAATAAATTATGCTCACTTCTATGATGAATGTGGTATTATCTTTGTCCTCTAGTACCATCAATAATTGATTGTAGCCATAAAATCCGTCCAAGAATGATAATAATTTATTACTCAAGACGCGGTCAACCAATAAGTCGATGTGAGATAGTGGAAAACTATCCTTCGGGCTTACTTTATTGAGATCGTGATAGTCTATGTATACCCGAATTTTCCGAATTTCTTGGCAATTAGGACCACGTTTTCAACCCAATTAGGACCACATTTTCAACCCAATTAGGATACTCGATGACTTACTGAAAACCCGTCTCCAACTGTTTCTTCACATCCTTTTTAACTTTTTTCAAAAAATATTAGCCCGCATTCGATGAAGCTTCTACTTGACTGACTTATCGTTCAGATAAAGAGGTATTTGATTCTAAATGACGTTAGGATCAACTCCTGATATATCTCGGTACGTCCATGCAAAAATGTCTTTATTTAAATTTAATAATTATATTAAATCATGATGTTCATACTCGTTTAAACTATGTTCGATTAAAATAATTTGAGGGTCATCTTCATTATTTAAGTTAATGTAAATCGTTTTATAAATTGTGGACGCATTTTATTCTCATTATTTAAATAGAGTTTCATTTCGGAGTTAAAATTATAATAAAAGACGCATATTTAAAAGTATTAAATGATTATAAAATTATAAAAATAATAATTTTAAGAAAATAAGTCAAACAAAAATTTATCCAAAATTAAAATCAAATAAAAACTAAGATCAAACAACTTTTAAGAGCACACACCATTATGTAATTTCATGACTTTTTGAATCCAACCAATAATCGCACATATCTTCCTTCACCTTTTTGTACCTAACATTGAGGCACACCAATTTGGGCCTCAAAACTCTAGGCTCAATTCCATAAATTCTCCACCTTTCCACTATTTCTATTGCCAAATGAATTAGCCTTATCACTAAGAACACACTAGAACTGATCCTTCTACTTCTCTAATTACGTTCCAACCTTTGTGACATGAATCAAATCACAATATTTCCGAAACTTGATTCCCGTCACCGCCTTCGTGATCAAATCTGTGGGATTCTCATATATATGAACATTATCCACAACTACCGCTCCACTCACTATGATAACTTGAATGTAGAGAAGTCGAATGTCAATGTGCTTTGTGCGATCGTAAAACATCAAGTTCTTGGACAAGTGTATGGAGCATTGGTTATCGCAAAATAACTCCACTTTGTCATGTTTTACCCCAAATTCACCAACGAGACCCTTCAACTAAAGTGCCTCATTGAAGCCCTCCGTCACAACGATATACTCGGCCTCTATTGTTGAAAGTATAACTACCTATTGTAATTGTGTCTTCCAACTTACTCAACATCCAAAGAGGGTAAAAACATATCCCATTAGAGATTTTCTCTTGTCCAAGTCACCTACAAAATCAACATTAACTTATCATCACCTACACCCGACCGTTTAAAATAAAGAGAGACATCTAAGGATCCCCCAACCTAATGGAGAACTCACTCTGTCGCCTTCCAATGTTCTTTCCCCCGATTCGTCATAAAACGACTAACAAGACTAACCATGGCATACATTAGGCTCCCGATGGAACTTGCATATGGGGGTGTTTACCATTCTCACCTTATCCTCCTTGGTATTCGGTGATATATTTTAGAAGATCTTGAAATGAGTATCTAATGGCATTTGAATTGCCTTAGCATCAGACATCCCGAACTTGGTGACCAAGTTTTGAAGGTAGTCGCTTTGAGACACGAATATGTAGCCTTTTTTTCGATCCTGCTCAATCACTCTAACTAACTTCCTAGCAAACTCTTGACCTTGTGAACATCTTCCTTCTTTCTCGATGCGATCAACATAGCATTCACATATAACAATTGGAAGACCCCACAACCATCAACTCACTTGACATAGACACAACTTTCGAAATTGCTTCTCACGAAATCTTTACGACCATGAACTCATCAAAGCGCAAATACAATTGTCTTAGTATTTGTTTTAAAGAGACATACATTGCCTTCATCACCCACTTTGAACCAACTATCCTCTGATTCTTGAGTTTGTCTACCAATTCCTACATCTCGTTTTTATCAAGCAATGTCATCTCCTCCACCATAACACGCTTCCATTCAGTTCTCTTGTTGCTCTCCATCGCTTCTCTAAACGATCGTAGCTCTAAATCTTGTACCCCATCTTACACAAGGAATACAAAGACTGCCAAATTGGAGTAGCCAAATCTTTCTAGAGCTAGGGTTATTTTATGGTCTCTATCTTGCTCTAACTGGTAGGAGTTAAGGTTCTCTTATGGATCCATATTTTCCTCCTCTACCTGACAATCTGTTTCATCCTCTTCACTAGCCTCCTTCGTGTCTATCGATTCTTTAGTAATCTCTCCTAGGAACTTCAATCAAATTCGCTCATCTCTTTAGCGATATTTTCAGCTTCGACTGATTGTGTTTCTCCATAATGGGACTTAGTTTCCTTAAAGGCCAAGTCACAACTAAATATGCAATTGGTCGTCTCTCCGTCCTTGTAAAACAGTTTTCAACTTTTTACTACTTAGGGTATCCAACGAACATACACTTATTCTCTCTCGGATCAAGATTTCCATCTGGTTGTTGCATGTAAGTCTCACACCCAAAAACCTTCAGGTTATTGAGTTTTGGAGGATCGACATTCCAAACTTCTTATGGTATCTTGCATTTCAATGTCTTCGATGGACAATGATGGGTAAGATAAGTCATAGTGTTAACTACCTCACCTCAAATCCTCTTCGGTAGACCGACCTTAAACAACATATACCGAACACGCTCAAGTAGCGTTTTATTCATTCTCTCTACTAAGCCATTTTGTTGCGGTGTCTATCGGATGGTTTTATGACGAACCATCCCTTCTTCCTTGATAAATTAATAGAACTCCTCACCTAGGTACTCCAACCACCATTTAGAGTTGCATTAAACCATTATCTATTTAGAGCTTATTAACCTTCTTCTCGGTCTGAGTCTCTACCATCTTCTTCCACTCCTTAAGCTTTGTAAATGTCTCTTCCTCGTGCTTCAAGATGTATACCCAAACCTTGCACGAACAATCAACAATGAAGGTGATAAAGTACCAACCACCATTTAGAGTTGCATTCCTCGTCGCCCCCCACAAGTTTGAGTGAACATAACTGAGCGTCTCCTGAGTGACCTCAACCGACCTCCCAAACTTCACCCTCGTAGTTTTATCGTATATGCAGTTCTTGCAAAACTCCAAATGATCAAGTTTCTCCTTGTCAAAATAGCCTCTCTTACTAAAGTACTTCAAACCCCTCTCACTCATGTGCCCTAATCTCTTATGCCATATACTCGTGGGTGATACATCTCGAGGCTCCGTCACTACTACCATATCACTAATCAATGTACTTCTTTGAAAGACGTAAAGACTCTTCTCTCGTATGCCTCACTTTACCACTAGCGACCCCTTTGTGATCCTCAATACATTCTTCTCACACTTCCATGCAAAACCAAGTTGGTTTAGTAAGTCGAGAGTGATTAAATTCCTCTGAAGGTCCGGGATGTGTCATACATTCGTCAATACCCTCTAATTCCATCACGCGTCTTTAAATTCACTATTTTGATCCCCATCATCCTGCTAGACTTGTTGTTACCTAACTAAACCTCGCCCACCAAAGTCTTTTCATAGGTCTCGAACTAACTCTCGTTAGGTTTCATATGGAACAAACACCCAAAATCTATAATCCAACATTTTTCGGACTAATTAGTGGAGACAGCGAGAGTATCCACACTTTTGTACCCATTCTTAACCTCTTAAACATCCACTTCTTCTCATTTCTTCACAAATCTAAACAATCTCGTTTAATGTGCCCCTCCTTCTCACAATTGTAGCACTTAGTAGATTTCTTCCCGAGAGACTATGAATGCCTCTTCTTCTTGCTTTTATTGTCTCTTTTATCGGTTCTCCCTCGAACCAAGAGTCCATTTCAATTTTCATTTCTCTCTTCATTCATCTTCTTTAAGTCCTTCGATATCAATGCACTCATCACATCATCGAGGATAAGCTTCTCCCTTCCATGCTCAGATATTTCTACAAAAGTTTCATACGACTTCGGTAAAGAATTTGAAAGCATCAACGCCTTATCCTCATCCTTGTATTTCTCCCCGATGTTTTCCAAATCAAGGAGAATCTTGACATAATCGTCGAGATGCGTCAGTAAATCCTTCCCCTCAACCATCTAAACCTGAAGAATCTCTACTATATGTAGATCCGAGACGACAATGTCTTTGTCATATACAAAAACTCCAACTGAAGACAAACCTTTATTGCTATTGTGACACTAGCAACCTCTCTCAACGCATTATCACTAAGACTAAGAATCAAAGTGTTATAGGCCCTTTCCAATACCTCCATCTTTTTCTCTACGTCCATCGAGTGCTTTAGTAACTCCCATGTTGCCTAATTGTGCCCTCATCTTTATCTTCCATAACCCAAATTCATTCGTCCCATTTTTAACTTCTCGATATCAACCCTAGAAGTCGATCCGATCTCAAATCATAAAAATAATTGATCGAATCAAGAAAAAAATACCAAAAAATTGAACTGTGACCGCCTAGCCCAACTTGACTCTAATACTAGTTCGTGGTGAAAAACTATCATCACAAAGAATGAAAGCAGAATAATAGCAACCATAGTGTAATGCAGAACAATAATGTAAAAGTAAGAAAGAAAATAATGAACAAGAATTTTATATAGGTTCGGACCAACAATGTTCTAAGTCTTGCTTTAAGAGAATCAATTCAATAGAGTTATATTATGAATTATAAACTCTAACTTTATCTGTTTGTTCTAGGTTTTTAGTCTCACATACTTCTCGTTTACAATATATATATAAGGCTTTTACAATCCATAATTAGGGTAAAGATCATGTCGTATTTTTCACATCTCCAGCATGATATGATTTCGTGGCGATTTAGTTAACATTTCCATAATAATATAATTTGATTGACATCTTCACAATTATGTAATTTCATGCACTTTTGAATCCAATAATTAATCGCATATATCTTTATTCCCCTTTTTATACATAACATTAAGGCACACCAAATTGAGCCTCAAAACCGTAGGCCCAATTCCACAAGAATTTTTCTCTATTCATATAAACTACATTAGGTATTGAATTTAAGCAATAAATTAGGTATATTACAAGGTTGTCAAAATCGAGAGTTTACGTAGAATCGTTATCTAGTTGTAAACTCGTAAAATCTAAAGTTTACTTGAAATCGTAAAAGTTTAATTTGAAAAAATAATAGTTATATATTATTATTATTATTTGTATATATAATTAAGTATTTTATACCTAACCAATTTTAAGAAATTGTATATTTTAATATAAAATTAATTAAAAAATAATAATAAATAAATAATACTATAAAAATTTATACTTATAAAATGAATTATATTAATTAATTAATTTAAATAAATAATTACTTTATTTTTTATTTTTTAAATATAAATTTGTTTTTTATAATAAAATCGTATAGAATTGTAAAATCAAAATTATTTATAAACTCGTAAAATCGTAAAATCTTATTATCGTAAATTTAAAATCGTAAGAGTTTACATATTTAAGAGTTTACTTAAAATCAAACTCGTTAGCCTGATGTGAAATCGTAAAATCGTAAGATTTTAAGAGTCAACTCGAGATTTTGACAGTCTTGGTATAGTACTTAAACAAAAACGAACAAACTAGTAATGAATGGACAATGACACATCGTATGAATGTTTAGTGAATCTAAAAACACATTTCAAGTTACTTCTACTTCCTCTTATCAGATTAACTTTAACCTGTTATGAAAACTATACTTTTTCATTCCTCCAATTGCACAAATGTTCCATTTTCACATGAATTGAATCGATCTACAACGCTACAACATAAAAAACTTGAAGACTATCTATAATACTAATTTCAATAAGTATAATATTAGATATTTAAATTTTTACCAAATTTCTTATTTTTCACATCCTTCATGTAATTAGAAATTGACTTTGTTTTTTTCAGCCAATTTATTATAAATCTATTTCTTTAAATTAGATCATAAATTTCACAAATAATTTATTTATTTTAACATTGTTGGAATTTAGGGATCACTATTATAATATATAATTGTGCAAATGTCATCTTCAATTAAGCAAAATGATGTGATCTAATGTGAAATCAAGTTTATAGGCTTATGGGTGTATTTCTCATGAATATAAAGTGATGATACCTAAGTAAATTTTCTAATTTTATGAAAGGGCTAAATTAGAAATGTTCAAATCAAAATAACTAACATTATGGTTATTTTGTAACGGTATGGTCCCCAATTGATGTACGGTTCATTTTTCTTTTTGCGTCCCCATCAACAGAAAGATAAAACAATTTGATGTAGTCATCAATTGGAAGATCCATTTCATTTCTAAAGGAAGAGAATATTAAATAATCTTTCAATTCTAACTAAAAGGAAATTAGTACAGTATGCTTTCGCTAATTGTAATTTTATTTTCTCACATATATTATTAGTATTTAATTAAGATAAATCTAACAATTGGTATCAGAGTCATTCTAATTTAATTATGTGAGAAATTATATGGGGATAGATATATATATATATATATATATATATATATATGCATATTTAATTATGTGAGAAATTATATTGATGTAGATATAATATACAGATTTAATTATGTAATAAATTATATCGTTATAAATTATATCGTTGTAGATAACATATACAAATTTAATTATGTTAGAAAATTATATCGGTGTAGATATATGCAGATTTATATGCATGAAATTTATATGAAATTTATATGCATGAAATTAATACGCATGCAATTTATATGCATGCAATTGATAATAAAAGCATGTTATTAGGAATATTTATACATATATATATTAATTTATGATAATTTCAAATAAATTTGGTGTAAAATATAATGATTTATAGATAAAACATTCTAGAACAAGAGAAATTGTTTGTATTTGATTGATAAAATTTAGGGATATTAAGATTCTCTCTTAAATCTCGTTATAAAAGAATTATCTATTTCACTGTTATTATTAAAGATTTCTAGATTAAGGAGATTTAGAATCTTTAATGATTGATATAATATATAATATATTATAAATTTAAGAGAGAATTGAGGAGTATATATTTAGATAGAATTTATTATGTATAATTTAATTTTATTTTACAATAAAATTAAATTAAAGTACATGTCATTTATCAAAACAAAATTACATGTTTATTCAGAAAATTATATATTATTGATTTGGATTATATACAATAATATGACATTTAAATTCAAAATTAATGATATTATAGTTCATTAATTGAATTGTATTAATTGATACAAATAATCACCAAAGTGACAATGTTTGTTGAAATTGATTTAATAAAATTTTGAATGTTAGTATTGTGTAATTCAGGTGATTATATTATTTGATCCAAAGATTGATAATTAATTGACCGAATTACATAAATACTTTTGATGATGAACATATAATAATTATAAAGTCATATTTATGTGAATAATTAATCTATCCAAAGATAGATTTAATTATTTGAGATGTCTTATTATTATGTTTGATCATTACAACAAAATACTATTAGCAGTTAATATTATTGTCCAAAGACTTGATATTAATGTTGTGTTAAGTATTTTGAGATGGGATAAATCATAATTTGAATTTAATTGTTACTTAATATTATAGTCATGAGCATGTTCTTAATGTAATTTTTTGTTTTTGTTTATGAGTACAACTGTTGTTACTGTATCTACTAATGCTAATTCTATTTCGATCCTTAATGGAAGTAATTTTAAGGATTGGAAATAGAGCATTCTTATTGTTCTCAGATGCATGGATATCTACTTTTCGTTTAGAATGGATGAGCTACTCCTACTACGGATGATAGTAACTCTCATGATAAGAGAATATATGAGAAGTGGGAACGTTCTAATCATTTGAATCTTATGATCATTAAGTGTGGCATTCCTGTGACTTTTAGGGGTGCGGTATCTGATGAGATAACCAATGCCAAAGATTTCCTTGCCAAAAATCGAAAAGTACTTTGAAAACAGTGATAAAGAAGAAACTAGCACTCTTTTAAAGAGGCTAATTTCAATGAAGTTTAAAGGTAAGGAAAACATAAGGGAGTACATCATGGAGATGTCTACTGTTGCTTCTAAGTTGAAACCACTCAAACTCGAGATGTTTAAAGACTTACTCATGCACTTGGTGTTTATATCTCTTCCTGTTCAATTTAGTCAATTTCAGGTCAGTTATAACTGTCAAAGGGAGAAATGGTCTCTTATTGAGCTCATTTCATTTTGTGTATAAGAGGAGGAGAGATTAAAGCAAAACAAGACTACAAGTGCTCATTTGGCAAGCACCTCTAAAGAAAGGGGTATAAAGAGGAAAAATGAGGCTGCTAAAGATAATTTTTTAGCGCAAAAGAAACGAACTCAAGCTCAACCTCAATTTTAAAAGTTGTTTCTTTTGTAAGAAAGATGGACATCAAAAGAAAGAATGCCCTAAGTACCGTATTTGGCGTGATAAAAAGGTACATTTCATAATTTAGTTTGTTCCGAAGTTAATTTAGCTTCAGTACCAAGAAACACTTAGTGGTTAGACTCTGGTGCTATTACTAATATAATTGTTTCATTGTAGGGTTGCCTTAATTACCGAAAACTAATTGATACTGAAAGACACATTTATGTGGGAGATGAGAAATCGATAGAAGTGGAAGCAATGGGGCATTTTAGATTGTTATTAAGTACTGGTTACTATTTGGATTTAATTGAGACTATTGTTGCACCTCTATTTAGACGTAATTTAATTTTTGTTAAATGTATGGACAAATTAGGATATCATTGTTCATTTGAAAATGGAAATTTAACTTTATCTTTTAATTCTAAAGTTGTTGGAATCTGTTCACCTGAAGCTTATGATAATCTTTATTTTCTTGAAATAGTTGCTTCTTATAATGAAACCTTGAATGTGGAATCACATGGTACTAAGCGTAAAATAAATAATGAAAATTCAAGTTCCT
Source organism: Impatiens glandulifera (assembly GCF_907164915.1). Classification (NCBI taxonomy): domain Eukaryota; kingdom Viridiplantae; phylum Streptophyta; class Magnoliopsida; order Ericales; family Balsaminaceae; genus Impatiens; species Impatiens glandulifera. The sequence goes on from NC_061866.1 coordinate 22,075,641, forward strand.
TATGGCACGAGAAATTAGGACATATCTCTAGAAATATAGTTGAAAGACTTGTTTTTTAAGGAATTTTGGATAAAATTGATTTTTCAAACTTTAATATATGTATTGAATACATTAATGGAAAAGAGACTAAAAGAAAGAAATTATGTGCAATAAGGGCAATTGACATCTTAGAGTTGATACATACGGACATTTGTGGGCTATTTCCTACATCTTCTTGGAATGGTCAACAATACTTTGTATCATTTGTAGATGACTACTCAAGATATGCATACATATTTCTAATTCATGAAAATCCACAAGTATTAGATGTGTTCAAATATTTTAAAATTGAAGTTGAAAACAAACTCAATAAAAGGAATAAAGAAAGTCAAATATGACTGTGGTGGTGAATATTACGATAGATATGACGGTTCAGGTGAACAACGTCCAAGACTTTTTACCAGATACCTACAGAAGTGTGGGATTGTCCCACAATACACCATGCCTGGTTCACCTAGAATGAATGATGTGACTGAAAGACGTAATCGCACTCTCAAGAACATGGTAAGGAGTATGATTAGTTGTTCGAATTTACCAGAATCCCTATGGGGAGAGGCATTAAAGACTGCAGCCTACATTTTAAATAGAGTACCAACTAAAGCAACCGCTAAAACGCCTTATGAGCTTTGGATTAGTAGTAAACCTAGTTTAAAGCATTTTCATGTTTGGGGATTTCCTGTTATGGCAAGGCCTTATAGGCCGAATGAAAAAAAATTTGATCCCAAAACAGTTATAAGTTATTTTATTGGGTACTCTGAACGATCAAGGGGATATAAATTTTATGATCCCAAGTTAAAAACAAATATTGAGACGGGAACTGTAAATTTTTTTAAGGATATTGAGTTTGATGGGAGAAATAACTTTGTCTTTGAAGATAATTTGGATTCAACAATTCCTATTGAGGAATACTTAATTCATATCCTAAATGATTTTGATATTGATATGGATATTATTCTTATTGATGATCAAGTTCAAAATCAAGAGAAACAAGAAATTGTTGAACAAACTCATGAAGAACAAACTCAACAACCTTAAGATCAATGTGCTTTTAAGACGATCCACTAGAGAAAGGAAAATTACTATATCAAATGATTATATAGTTTTTCTTCAAGAAAATGAGGATAGTGGTAGTATAATGGAAGATGACCCTATCAACTTCCAACATGCTATGAAGGATACTAATTCTGAAAAGTGGATTTGTGTAATGAACGAAGAGTATAAATCTATACAAGACAATAAAGTTTGGGAACTTGTCACATTACCAAAAGGAAAGAAATTTATTGGTTGTAAATGAATTTTTAAAACCAAACGAGATTCAAAGGGTAATGTTGACAAATATAAGGCTCGTCTTGTAGCAAAAGGTTATTCTCAGAAGGAAGGGATTGACTTGAAAGAGACTTTTTCTCCAGTTTCATCGAAGGACTCTTTTAGTACAATCATGGAATTCGTTGCACAACTTGATATGGAGCTTCACCAAATGGATGTCAAGACATCATTTTTCAATGGAGACATTGAAGAAACAATCTATATGGTGCAACCAGAAAACTTTGTGTTGGAAGACTCAAAGCATATGGTATGTAAATTGTGAAAATCCATTTATGGGCTCAAACAAGCTTCTAGTCAATTGTATGAAAAAAATAATCAAATTATTATCTCATTTGGTTTCGAGGTAAATGTCGTTTATGAATGTGTGTATCAGAAATTTGTTGGGAGTAAACCTATTTTTTGATTTTGAATGTTGATGACATACTACTTGCCACAAATGATTTAAGCATATTGTATGAAACCAAGAGTTTTTTATCAGAGAATTTTGAGATGAAAGATCTTGGTGAAGCTTTTTTGTATTAAGAATCCAAATATATTGTGATCGTTGTCGAGGTATCCTTGGGTTATCTCAAAGAAACTATATTGATACAGTGCTTAAAAGGTATGGGATGTTTGATAGTAAATCTTTAGATACCGTTGTTGCTAAAGGAGAGAAATTTAGTCTCAATCAATGCCCAAAAGGAAATCTTAAAATTGAAGAAATGAAATCAATTCCCTATGCTTCGGTTATTAGGAGTTTGATGTATGCTCAAGTATGTATGCGTCCTGATTTTGCGTATATTGTTGGAGTTTTATGCAGATATCTTAGTAACGCGGGATTAGATCATTGGAAAGCAGCCAAAAGAGTTATAAGATACTTAAAGAAAACAAGAGATTGTATGCTCATATATCAGAGGTCAAATATGTGTGAGATCATTGGGTATTCTGATTTTGATTTTGTGGGATGCCAAGATAGTAGAAAATCAGCTTCAGGCTATGTTTATTTGTTAGCTGGAGGAGTTATATCCTAGAAGATTGCTAAACAAACACTTGTAGCTTCTTCTACCATGATAACTGAATTCATAGCATTTTATGAGGCATCAAATCATGGTTTATGGCTAAGAAATTTTTCATAGGGCTGCGTATTATGGAAGGAATTGAAAGACCACTAAAATTGTACTGTGACAACAGATCAACCGTATTATATTCCAATAAGAACAGGAGTACAACAGAGTCAAAATTTATTGACATTAAATTCCTTGTTGTTATAGAAAGAGTACAAAATAGCAATTAAGCATAGAACATATAAGAACAAACTCCATGTTAGTAGATCCTCTTATAAAAGGCTTGGTACCCAAGGTCTTTCATGAGCACACTGCTCACATGGGTATTTTAGTATTTGAGGATCTTTAGTTTAAGTGGGAGTTTATATTACATTGTTGTTCTATGACTTTAAAGTATTTATTTATACACTTATGTTTTTTCAGTTATGATAATATTTAAAGATATTTTGTACAATAATGTTAAAAGTTTGATCGACCAATTGAAAATTGACATGAAAAGATCATCGTGCATGAAATTTCCATTCCTCACATTCATGATATGATTTATCAGTTAATCGTATTGATTTATGTGATCACTATTGAGTCTAGTTGTGATTAAATACAATGACGAGCTCTTTGGTCATATATTGATATAATTAATTGATAAAATTGTTTATACAACATATGAATGAGATGCCACAAAACTTCGGGCGCATTATGGTTGTTACATTTATTTTTTTATAATACGTGATCCAGTGGGAGATTGATGGAATTTATGGATCACTATTATAATAAATAATTATGCAAATGTCATCTTTCATTAAACCAAAATAATGTGATCTAATATAAAATCAAGTTTATAGGCTTATAAGTGTATTTGTCATGAATATAAAGTGATAATATCTAAATAAACTTTCTAATTTTATGAAGGGCTAAATTAGAAATGTTCAAACCAAAATAACTCACATTATGGTTATTTTGTAACGGTATGGTCCTCAATTATTGTACGATTCATTTTTCTCTTTGCGTCCCCATTAACAGGGAGAGAAAACAATTTGACGTACTCATTAATTAAAAGATTCATCCCATTTCTAAAGGAAGAGAAAGATTAAAAAATCTTTCAATTCTAACTAAAAGGAAATGAGCATAGGTATGCTTTGACTAATCATAGTTTTATTTGCTCACATATATTATTATAATTTAATTCAAATAAATCTAACCAATATATATATATATATTATGAACACAACATATAATTTAAATTATATCTAATATGAGTATATACCTAGTTTGACTCTCCAGAAAATTCCTTCACCAATTTGTGGTCCTGAATTTTATGAACACAACATATAATTTAAATTATATCTATTAAGAGTATATACCTAGTTTGACTCTCCAGAAAATTCCTTCACCAATTTGTGGTCCTGAATTTTACTTGGGCTATAATTTGATCATTTATTATGTCTTGTGCACTTGTAAAACAAAAATAAAATAAGAAATGATTACATAAATTAAATATAAAGTTGACATATTGTCAAGAAATTGAGAAGAGAAATTAGGGTCACACTTTTTTAATTAGGCTTTGTTTTATTTTTAATTTTTCAAAGAGTAGGTTGAGAATGGGGAATTTGAGCAAATGACCCTAAAAACAGGGTGAAATGCGGAAAGTGCGGGTGAATAATTTAAATAGCTCTGGTGACCCCTTTTACTGTTTTTGAACGAAAATGCACCAGTTGTGTCAGGCAATCTCAGGTTGCGTGACGCAATATATATATATTTTTTCAAAATATTTTAATTAAGAAATTTTTTTGGACAAAAATGTCCCAGTTGCGTTACGCAATTGCGTCACGCAACTCCAGTTGTGTCACGCAATCGCGAGACGAAAAAAAAAATTTTGAAAAAAAAAATTCGATTGCGTCACGCAACTGAAGTTACGTTACACAATGGTACAATTTTTTATAAAAAAAAAATAGGATCACCAACGATATTTAAATTGTTATTCACCATATCAGTGAGGTCATCTAATGATTGTATTAGTGGGTCATCTATGATTGAGCAGTTATTTCATCACTTTTATTGAGAAAGAATGTAGACCAAAGAATATTTATTTATTTATTTATTTTTGTGCCAAATAAAAAAAAAATGAAATGGAATTGTGAACTGCCACGTGTCCGTCTGCTTGATTTTCTGTGTAGCAGCCCGTGGCGAGAGATCTCCAACAGAGTGAAAAAACGAAGAAGCAATCAACCAAATGGAAAAACAGCTTCGCAGAGAAAAGGAGAGGGAGGTAGAAATGTCCAAAACCTAAGGTTTCTGCTACGGGTGCACTTGTTAGTTCGTACCCCAGTTGACATTTTCTCGCGTCTTAGGATAGGAAGTGCGGCGGGAAAATGGTAAGAAGCGTAGAGAGTGAAAATTCGCAATCTCAGAGTCCTCGAAATGGATCTCCTGCTGCTTCCAGTTCTTCAACTAATCCGGTGAGAGTTCTGGCGAGACCCGACCCCTTCTTGGTGGTTTGTAGATGCTTCAGCGTTTTGACTGCCATTGCTGCTATTCTTTGTATTACTGTCAATGTCCTTTCTGCTCTCAGATCCTTCAAGAACGGTTCCGATGTAATCTCTCCTTTCATTTCTCCAATTTTTATACTTTAAACGTCGCTCTCTCTGCCCACAATGGTTCTCAGACTGTTTCTTATCATAAATTTATGTAGATATTCGATGGGATATTTCGTTGTTATGCGGTCGTGATTGCGCTTTTCGTAGTTGTTGCAGAGACAGAATGGGCTTCCATTATCAAATTCTGGAAGGTTTTATATTATATTTCTTTTCTACTTTCCATTTTGGTCTTTCATGTTTATATGTTTTTTGGGATCTTTAATCAACCCGGGGGAAGTGAGCTCCAATGCTGTTATTTGTCAAGAAATTTTGGATAGGCATTCGTATTGCAATTGAATAAGGAGATAGATTTAGGTTGACCATTGTCCTTCCCCGTTAAAGGAAACCTGTGGTCCTATTTCCGAAATTTCTGTGTGAACTGAACATTAAGAACCATTAACCGAGGCATCTATATGAATCCCTTGCACTTCTATATGAACCATTACTGTCCCGTCAGAATTGAAGTCACTTTGTCCTCACATCAGCATTGTCCTTGAGGTTGAAGAATTAGTCCCTTTGCCATTATGAGGATATTGTTCTTGCCAATCCTGCTATTGTGAGGTTATAGGGATTTTACTAGGTGGGTAGCAAATTGAAGATTGTTTTTTTGAAAGGATATAACCATTTTCCCTAATCGATTTATATTTGCTAATATCACAAACATAAGGGGAAAAACCCAACAAAAACCAATAAGTTCAAGTTAAAATGATCATAAATTCCCAGTAGCACAAGAAATAAAAATCACAAGCATTGCCAAACTCACAACATCGCTGTTGTGACTGTGATCCACTAACACCCTGACCAACTAGAGGCAAAACCAAAGCCCCAATCACACCAGCTTGCCGATCACCCGAGAAGAAACACAAAATCCATCCAAGAAACAATACACCAAGAATTATAGTGGTTCGGCAGGAAAGCCTGCATTCACTTGTGTAGACTAAGCTTAGGCAATCTACATTAGAATCAAAGTAGAGTAGTACACAAGTTTTGAGAACAACATTCACCACCACTCCTCCTTCTAGCTTTTGGGTGGAAGACATTTTGGGTGGAATGATTCTCACGGTTCTCTTGTGTTTAATCCCTCTCAACACATGTAAATTCAAGTGCAGCCCAATGAGTCCTTCCACCCCTATCTATTTATACACCATAGGGATGAAGTCTCATCACATTTGGCTAAGAATTGAGGAAGTTATGACAATAGTGCTACCCGGTGACAAACAATCAATCCAGTTAGCCTAAAACTATGCTAAAACATTTCTCACTTGTTTTACCTCAAACAATAAATTGTTGCCGGAGGCGCCTTTTTTTTAAACCTTTGCGCTATGAAGCATAAATTTTAATCATTGCAAACAACCCCGAAAGCAAACATCACAAAAACTCACAACATCATCACAAAGATGAGACCAAGTATCTCAAGATCCACCTAGGCCCAAGCTCGACGTGAATCTCAATACCTTCCACTCGAACGTCCCGACCATGGCCAATTGGTTCTTTAGTGCCAACTTGGCAAGGGAGAAGTTTGGCATTGATCTTCCATCCCATTCCACAAAGTTCTTGAAGTTGTTCTATCCTGTAGAAGATGGTATTTTAAATATGGTGACGATTAGATCTTATTCCCTTAAATATGAGGATGTATAAACAGTGGTTTGCATTCTAATTTTAATTAGTGAGAAATAATACATCTCAATTATTCAATCTCTCTCTTAATCTCACATAATTAATTGAGGCCAGAAGATTTTGTTGGTAAGGTATAACTATATTTATTATTTGTAGTTGATTTTTCTGGGAAGGTACATTTGTAGATAATTATGGTTAATAGATATTTATAAATGGTTAAATATGATCATTTTGCTGATAATATCAGTAGATTAGATAGAAGTAGAAATTTATCTATAATTATAGTACCTACTACGATAGATAATAGCCACTATATGTAAAGCAGGACATGAATGAAGAAAAGAAAAATTATGAAAGTCACATTACTTCTCTTTTTCTCATCTCTCGTTGTATCTCAAACTTAACTTAATTCCTACCAGAAACATGTCTTACAAGTCTTTGTGCAAAGTAGTAGATCTCTTTAGTTGAGTCTGTTGCATCCCTACTAGTTATATGCATGTTTTCTTTTTTGAAAATGATCCGGGTGTGAAGACATATATATATGTGTGTGTGTGTGTGTGTGAGTTTTTATTTCTGCTGAACAATGGTTTTATTTTGGGTTAACTCTTGCAAAATAATTCAAAGATCTATTCTTCTAAGTGTTTTGCACAATCTAAATCATTATTTGCCTATGTTTCAGGGTCTGGAATACTGGGCTGGGAGGGGTATGCTGCAAATATTGTATGTAGACACTTAAGCATTTTGTTAATACTTATACATTTATTTTGTCTATAGCGCATGGATATCAGAGAGCTGTTTATCTGGGAAATCCCATAGACTACACCATTAATGTCATACATGCCCATTTATGTAAATTGAGACAAATTTGGGTCAAGCTCTAGGACAGACTTTAATAGCAATTGGTTATCATCCCTCAAGCTAGAGTATAACAAGCTATATCTTATACAGTTTGCTACTAGATAAGAAAAAAACACCAAAATCTTTGACAAGTATGTCAGCCCAATATTTGATGTTGTTTGTTTCTTTCCATAAGTTAGGGGTAAAATAAAAAGATAATTTAAAAGTTTCAAGAAAAATCCAACAATGTTGAGTGTGAACAGAAGAGTCAAATTTGATAGAAAGTTCAGGGGAGAAAATACTAATTATCTCCTTTAAATTCTTCTTCTATTTGGTATCAGGATAACATTGAGTTGTTCCGGGCATGATGTTTCTTATAGCTAGACTCTGGATTAACTAAAAAAAGTCAAATACAGTGAAAGACTAGATTTCATCATCTGCTTGCACCCATGAAAGAATTTGACATTTATATATTTTTTCCGAGCTTAGCTAGTTCACATTTATCATGTTTCAGCCACAATAGCATCTTGTAGTAGTATCCACTTGATTTGTCTTGGAAATAGTCACTATATATATGCAGGACTTTCGGATGTATAGTGAAATATGGTCATTCAACAATTTAGCACATGTTTCTGATCCATGGATCACTGTTGTTTCCTCAGCGTCGCTGTGATGACAAAAGCTTATCCCGAAGACAATAAGGAAAGGAAGGACCTTGTTCTTCTCCAAAATATAGCGTGCTACATGCTCCTAAGTTGTGGTGTCTTTTATCTTGTTTCGGTAAGATCATAAAATTTTCAATCTCAACATTTTATTTGGTAGATTACATTCCCTATTTATGCTTTGCTCTTCTCTGTCTATTGGGCCTTTATTCAATTTCATTTGAAAAAGAGATTGTGGGTAAGTTGTTCCTGATCTAAAAAATAATTACATTTGTTATATTTGTGAAAATTCTCAATAATCAAAAACATTATCGTGTCATAATATCTCGATACCAAATGAAGCAAAAAATCACACTTAATTTAAATTGCGATCTAAGAATTTTTTTTTTTTTATACTAAATGAAGTAAGGAAAACAATCTGGATCATGATAAAAATAATCGATCCAGAAAATTCTTATACCAAAATAATATGTCAGTTTCAATTTTAACTTTTTCATTTTTTAATGAGGTTGTGACAACATAATTCGGTTGAATTTCATGTAGGTGTCAATGAGTAGATCTTTGTGTCCTGTTTTAAGGATAACATTTCTCTATTCACTGGATTATCTCATTATCTGATTTTCTTGATATTGTTCCTCTCTAGTTTTTTGTAAGGTTAACTGTTAGGCAAATATATTTTTGTTAGTAATACCAGGGGATCACCATACAAGTTATTATTATCTTATATTCGGTTTTAAATACCAGGGTATCTTATGCATCGGTCATCTCAAACGCACTCGTCAAAAGAAAGAAGTTTCAAGAGACCAAGCTGTTAAGGATCTTGAAGTAAGGTCTTCGCTTAGTATTAATTCTTGTTTGTTTACCCAAAAAGAAGATGGCGAACAACTAATGGAACTCATGATTTAAAATTTTGTATTAAGAAGAATAAGATGGAACATTTTATTTTCTCTTATCTTTATATGACCTGAGGCAAGATTAGTTTATTGACCAAGAAAGGGAGGATATAATAGAAACATTTAGCTTCTTATGAAAGATAAATATTTTAAAATTTCTTTGATATTTTAGAAATGTAAGTAATTTTAGTTTGATTTAAATTGTATGGGCTTAATTAATTAATTAATCTTTTGCTTTCATTTCAACAAATCTCTGTTCTGCCCAAGTCTTGGGTATATTTTGTTTGGTCTCTGTCAACAATCCTGCTTCAACTGACTGACAGGAACTGGAGCGGCAAAGAGAGGAACTTGAAGCATTGCTGTTACTTGAAGAAAGATTTTGACAAAAAAATGGTATCTTCTAAGATTGTATTTCATTTTCACTAGGAGCCATTGCATCTTTGTCTTAGTTTTGGGTTTGGATTGTTTGTATATTTGTCGCAAACCTTCCTATTTTATCCAAGTGAAAGAAAAGCAAATTCTAACAGGATCAGGATATGCCCCTCCTCCTCCTATAAGTTGTCCTTGCAGTGAATTTCGTTAATGATTTGGGAGTTCAATTTGTTTTACAATATTGTTTGTTTATCAATATCAATTGTTTCAGATCATAATTGATTATAGATAGTAAAGAAACTTGTTCTCTTTTAAACCTATGACCAATCTTTTAGTCCATTAATATCACTCATTTTTTTTGTAAGTTATCACTTTGTTTTTTTTAAGTTATCACTTTGTACTATTATCAAAATTACTTTATTGGTTGTATATTCTCACGGAATATTGGCATATATATGTTTAGAAAAGATATTAGAATTTTTTTAATCAATTGAGAGATATTACAGGTTTGATTATACTAATCATAGGTTTGGATTTTCTCATTAGCATCATCTTGAAGATTGGAAGACAACAAGTTCTAACTATTTCCAGCACCATACTAGTCAGCCGTATGGATATGCACTTCAACTTAAAAGAGATGAGAAAAATGTAATAAATATTATGCATATTGGAAAGAACTTCTTGAATCTGAGAAAAGGTCTAAAAAATGTAAATATTATGCATATTGAAAAGAACTTCTTGAGGCTGAGAAAAGGTATGAACAATGTAACAAGTTTTTTATTTTCCTGTGAATATGTATTGGATTATGGACACGTTTTTTTCTAGTGTCAATCTTCTTTTAAATATTTGTTAGTTTAGTTTAGAACTTTAGATGTCCAAAAGTTGGTGATTGCGAGTTTTTATATCTTGACCAGATAAATTATTAATAACTTATTACAATTATTCAAGTTTGATATCAATACAATACAAACTAATTATTGAATTTACATCTATTTCTTTTATATTTTTTTTATTAGTTAACATTTTAGTTATTATTTCTATTACCTAATTTTTCAGTCTAGAGTTTATTAGTTTTATAAATACATTAAAATGATTGTAAATGAATAAGATAACGATTTTTCAAAGTAGCTCTCAACAAGCTTACAACTTGTTAAATGTATATTCATTTCAACTTGTTCAATGTCTGTTGTTCAATGTCTGGATATTCAATATTACATATATTTTTCATGATCTGGTTAGTTTTATTTATTTATTTTTTATTTTTTTTATCTATGATTTCAAACTTGTGCAAGATGTTTTAGATTATCAAATTCTTCTTGAGTGAGATTGATGTCATTTAAAGATAATAACCACAATTTTCATCCAGGGAGATTTTTTTTGCAATGATTGTGGTATGTGTTGTCAACGTATCCATGTTTTATTAATATTTATAAACTTGTCAAACCATACAATGCTAGGATATTTATTCAAGATCATATAATAATTTAGTCTGCCTCTTCTTAAAAAGTCGCTAAAGCTGGATCATATAATAATTTATGAATGCATTTCTTGATATATTTGGTATGAATAAGTGTAAGTGTGTAATTAAATGAATTTTTAATTTATTAGTTTGGTTGGTATGTATATTAATTTTATATTTATTATATTATATATTTTTAAATATATTTTTATTTATTTAATTACAAATGAAAGTTACAATAAAAAATAATCTATATTTTAAGATAATCTTCTATAATATTTGAAAATTTTAATACTAATTAGTAAAAGTCCGAAAATTGTAATATTAATAATGTGTTTGTTCTCTTTGTCTCTACAATTTGGATGTTAACAAGTATTTAAATATATTTATTTATTCTCTCTCATCATCATGAATATTCCTTTACAAATTATTGTCATCATAATCTAAATAGTTATCTTAATTGCTAGAGTGGTCGTATGTCTTCACCTTCATCCACGACTTGAAGTTTCACAAAATTGTGTAAACATATGGTTGCTACAACGACATGTGTTTGAGCTTTTATCGAAATTCATCACAATTCTCTAGAATTTGCCCATTTTTATACTTTAAATGCACATTCAATTATAGTCCTTAAGGATGAATGTATCTTGTCATGTGATGAACTTGACAACGGATGCCTCCAAAATTGTAGCATGTGATATCGAATTTGTCCATACAGAACTAAATAAACTCTTTTTATTTTTATTAACAATCACCAATATAATTTTTTCTGCAAAGAATTAATACAAAAAATTATAATTTGAGTATGTACAAAATAGTCTTAAAATAGCTTAAATTACTTATTTGTCAAAGAAGGTGGAAAACGATAATGTGGATCACTTATGGCGGTTTTCAAATCACAACATTATGAGCAGATCCTTCCATATCAAACCAACTAAGGCATACGTGAAACACATCAAAGTCATGCGTCGTAAGTATAAATTATGAGTTGGATAACCTTTACGTCCAATACAATTGATAATTTCCTCCTTGGGCCCATACATTTCGATATGTGTAACGTCTATTGCACCTATATTCTACACGATAAAAATATTTATTAGAGATGGTTACAAATAATTTATAAGTTATTATATTCATAACATTCAATTTTTAAGAGTTTTACCTTAAAATATTTGTATTTCCTTTCTCTTAATTTTGGATGAACGGTTGTTTGATCCATATGTAAGATTTGGTCATTAGAAGTATTGATTTCAAGACACAATGAAAATGTCTATTGATTGTCTTAATGCTATACTTGAACAATGGTTTGACAATGTCACTACATTTTGTCCGACTTACTTTAAAAACATTGCTAGTAATTCTTCTGGAAAAGACCATTATTTTGATTAGACAATCCAAACTTGATAGTGAGCTTGTTTACCAATGTATTAAAGCTAATAGTATCCATATGAAACTCAAATAAGCATATTTCTTAATCTTTCAGCATATCTTGTACTAATAAAAATCCGCTTGTATGAGCTCGATGACTCATTCTCTCCAAATAGATTTTTTTGTCATAAATAAACTTGTAATCTATTTCTTCTACAATCATTTTAGTGGCTTTTTTTTACACAGATGGAAAGTTGATCGTATAAAATCTTTCTAAGATTGTATTTCATTTTCACTAGGAGCCATTGCATCTTTGTCTTAGTTTTGGGTTTGGATTGTTTGTATATTTGTCGCAAACCTTCCTATTTTATCCAAGTGAAAGAAAAGCAAATTCTAACAGGATCAGGATATGCCCCTCCTCCTCCTATAAGTTGTCCTTGCAGTGAATTTCGTTAATGATTTGGGAGTTCAATTTGTTTTACAATATTGTTTGTTTATCAATATCAATTGTTTCAGATCATAATTGATTATAGATAGTAAAGAAACTTGTTCTCTTTTAAACCTATGACCAATCTTTTAGTCCATTAATATCACTCATTTTTTTTGTAAGTTATCACTTTGTTTTTTTTAAGTTATCACTTTGTACTATTATCAAAATTACTTTATTGGTTGTATATTCTCACGGAATATTGGCATATATATGTTTAGAAAAGATATTAGAATTTTTTTAATCAATTGAGAGATATTACAGGTTTGATTATACTAATCATAGGTTTGGATTTTCTCATTAGCATCATCTTGAAGATTGGAAGACAACAAGTTCTAACTATTTCCAGCACCATACTAGTCAGCCGTATGGATATGCACTTCAACTTAAAAGAGATGAGAAAAATGTAATAAATATTATGCATATTGGAAAGAACTTCTTGAATCTGAGAAAAGGTCTAAAAAATGTAAATATTATGCATATTGAAAAGAACTTCTTGAGGCTGAGAAAAGGTATGAACAATGTAACAAGTTTTTTATTTTCCTGTGAATATGTATTGGATTATGGACACGTTTTTTTCTAGTGTCAATCTTCTTTTAAATATTTGTTAGTTTAGTTTAGAACTTTAGATGTCCAAAAGTTGGTGATTGCGAGTTTTTATATCTTGACCAGATAAATTATTAATAACTTATTACAATTATTCAAGTTTGATATCAATACAATACAAACTAATTATTGAATTTACATCTATTTCTTTTATATTTTTTTTATTAGTTAACATTTTAGTTATTATTTCTATTACCTAATTTTTCAGTCTAGAGTTTATTAGTTTTATAAATACATTAAAATGATTGTAAATGAATAAGATAACGATTTTTCAAAGTAGCTCTCAACAAGCTTACAACTTGTTAAATGTATATTCATTTCAACTTGTTCAATGTCTGTTGTTCAATGTCTGGATATTCAATATTACATATATTTTTCATGATCTGGTTAGTTTTATTTATTTATTTTTTATTTTTTTTATCTATGATTTCAAACTTGTGCAAGATGTTTTAGATTATCAAATTCTTCTTGAGTGAGATTGATGTCATTTAAAGATAATAACCACAATTTTCATCCAGGGAGATTTTTTTGCAATGATTGTGGTATGTGTTGTCAACGTATCCATGTTTTATTAATATTTATAAACTTGTCAAACCATACAATGCTAGGATATTTATTCAAGATCATATAATAATTTAGTCTGCCTCTTCTTAAAAAGTCGCTAAAGCTGGATCATATAATAATTTATGAATGCATTTCTTGATATATTTGGTATGAATAAGTGTAAGTGTGTAATTAAATGAATTTTTAATTTATTAGTTTGGTTGGTATGTATATTAATTTTATATTTATTATATTATATATTTTTAAATATATTTTTATTTATTTAATTACAAATGAAAGTTACAATAAAAAATAATCTATATTTTAAGATAATCTTCTATAATATTTGAAAATTTTAATACTAATTAGTAAAAGTCCGAAAATTGTAATATTAATAATGTGTTTGTTCTCTTTGTCTCTACAATTTGGATGTTAACAAGTATTTAAATATATTTATTTATTCTCTCTCATCATCATGAATATTCCTTTACAAATTATTGTCATCATAATCTAAATAGTTATCTTAATTGCTAGAGTGGTCGTATGTCTTCACCTTCATCCACGACTTGAAGTTTCACAAAATTGTGTAAACATATGGTTGCTACAACGACATGTGTTTGAGCTTTTATCGAAATTCATCACAATTCTCTAGAATTTGCCCATTTTTATACTTTAAATGCACATTCAATTATAGTCCTTAAGGATGAATGTATCTTGTCATGTGATGAACTTGACAACGGATGCCTCCAAAATTGTAGCATGTGATATCGAATTTGTCCATACAGAACTAAATAAACTCTTTTTATTTTTATTAACAATCACCAATATAATTTTTTCTGCAAAGAATTAATACAAAAAATTATAATTTGAGTATGTACAAAATAGTCTTAAAATAGCTTAAATTACTTATTTGTCAAAGAAGGTGGAAAACGATAATGTGGATCACTTATGGCGGTTTTCAAATCACAACATTATGAGCAGATCCTTCCATATCAAACCAACTAAGGCATACGTGAAACACATCAAAGTCATGCGTCGTAAGTATAAATTATGAGTTGGATAACCTTTACGTCCAATACAATTGATAATTTCCTCCTTGGGCCCATACATTTCGATATGTGTAACGTCTATTGCACCTATATTCTACACGATAAAAATATTTATTAGAGATGGTTACAAATAATTTATAAGTTATTATATTCATAACATTCAATTTTTAAGAGTTTTACCTTAAAATATTTGTATTTCCTTTCTCTTAATTTTGGATGAACGGTTGTTTGATCCATATGTAAGATTTGGTCATTAGAAGTATTGATTTCAAGACACAATGAAAATGTCTATTGATTGTCTTAATGCTATACTTGAACAATGGTTTGACAATGTCACTACATTTTGTCCGACTTACTTTAAAAACATTGCTAGTAATTCTTCTGGAAAAGACCATTATTTTGATTAGACAATCCAAACTTGATAGTGAGCTTGTTTACCAATGTATTAAAGCTAATAGTATCCATATGAAACTCAAATAAGCATATTTCTTAATCTTTCAGCATATCTTGTACTAATAAAAATCCGCTTGTATGAGCTCGATGACTCATTCTCTCCAAATAGATTTTTTTGTCATAAATAAACTTGTAATCTATTTCTTCTACAATCATTTTAGTGGCTTTTTTTTACACAGATGGAAAGTTGATCGTATAAAATCTAAGCCGACCATTTAATTCTTATAAAAAAAAAATAAAAAACATAAATTCAATATTGTACACTCCCGAAATGGTTCTTTTTAGGAATCGACAATTTTTTTAAAAATCACCAGCTTAACGCCTTCTGGTTTTGAGAAAGGGAGACCCTTCTTTTTAAAGGGTTTCGGTTTTGGAAAACCATTAATAATACATTATTATGTACATTTTCTCTACCCTTAAGAGCCACTTGAACACCATAATTAACCAACTCTATGCCTTACCTCCCACTCGAGTCCTAGAGCATGGATGAGGGGTTTGGATGGTAAGTTTAGCCCTGATTCTCTAAAAAATGTTATGAAATTAAACTTTTTCGATTCTATATTATTAAATCCCTTAGCTTACATTCATCTCGAATCTCGTAAAAATTAGTGACAACACCACCCTTCCGATGGCAGTCTACTCGAAAATGAGATGAGGAACCGATTTAGGATTCAATAATACAAAACATAGCTGGCTCAATTAAGAGAATCCACCTAATTTACTGATTAAATAATTTAGGAAAGTAATAAAGAGATTCATTTTACAAGGTCCAGTGCTTGGTGATGTGCTGGAAATGGCACTGGCGATATGTCCAGCACACACATCCCAAAGGAAAGTCTCTACTACGTAACAATTGACTAGTTTAAGACTGTGAACATATTACATTTAATCGTTTTGAAAAGTTTAATTATTTAATTAATCAAGGGAGATGTTATAGTTTGTGAAAAATCAAATGTCTCATCTAGGAAATTAAATAATAGATAGATGACGAATAAAGCTAAAGTGAAATTATACCTTGGATATATAGTCTATAAGAATGGAGAAATCCAAATAATTCCTAAACAGAAAAACAAGTGATAATTATGATTCAATTAATTAGATAAATCATCCTAATATTTTCCTTGTAATTTTAGATTAATAGAAGTCTTCGACGAATTTTAAAGATTAAAAGAGTGTAAGGAAAACATGAGAATAATTCAGAAAAATGTTTTATGAAAAAAATATTTATTTTAGTCAATAACAATTTTGTAGGAATTTCTAATAATTTATTTCAAATTTTAATTAATTAAACGAATTTAAAATAATTAAAATAAATGAACAAATTGAAATAAATGAACAAATTGAAATAAATGAAGATAAAATAAAAGAAAAGGACACTTGGAAGAACTGTGTCCTTGGATCAGATCTCAAATCTTAGCAAAGGAGAAGGAGAATAGGAGCATGCTGTTCTTCAGCCAAACCGTTTCTAGAAGCTTGATTGGGGGCGATATCTTGCTCAATTCTTAACTAAACTAGCATTTAGCCCGTGCATTTGCACGAATAATAATATAAAAATCGTGAAAAAAATTACGGATAACATTTTTTAACCGTTTTAAGTTTATGGGTGAGTCAACCCATAATCCGACCCAAGTATCCATTTACTCAACATCATTATATATTAGTTAGTTAAAAAATTGAACTTATATTAATATTAAAACGTCCCGCGTTTATCAAATTTGGTGTTGAATTTAAAATATAAAGTCTTTGTAGCCTAGTTGGTTAAAGAGTTGTACTTGTTTTGTTAGGTTGCAAGTTCGAAACATACCTCTAGCATTTTTAATTTTATTTTTAACCGTTTTAAATTTAAAAACGGGTCAACCCACAATCCGACCCAAGTATCCAAATTAACCACAGCTCTCGACCCGGCAATCCGGACACTTTAAAAATTAAGCATCATTATATATATATAGATTAGTTAGTTAAAAAGATGAACTTATATTAATATTAAAACGTCCCGCGTTTATCAAATTTGGTGTTGAATTTAAAATATAAAGTCTTTGTAGCCTAGTTGGTTAAAGAGTTGTACTTGTTTTGTTAGGTTGCAAGTTCGAAACATACCTCTAGCATTTTGAATTTTATTTTTAACCGTTTTAAATTTTAAAACGGGTCAACCCACAATCCGACCCAAGTATCCAAATTAACCACAGCTCTCGACCCGGCAATCCGGACACTTTAAAAATTAAGCATCATTATATATATATAGATTAGTTAGTTAAAAAGATGAACTTATATTAATATTAAAACGTCCCGCGTTTATCAAATTTGGTGTTGAATTTAAAATATAAAGTCTTTGTAGCATAGTTGGTTAAAGAATTGTACTTGTTTTGTTAGGTTGCAAGTTCGAAACATAACTCTAGCATTTTTAATTTTATTTTTAACCGTTTTAAATTTTAAAACGGGTCAACCCACAATCCGACCCAAGTATCCAAATTAACCACAGCTCTCGACCCGGCAATCCGGACACTTTAAAAATTAAGCATCATTATATATATATAGATTGAGCAAAGTTAGATGCTATGAATTCCCTATGATGCAGGCTATGAGATTGATTCATCTCCCCAACTCCAACTCACACCGAATTCACTATTCTTCAAACAAGTCACGGTCGCAACCTTGGTTGAGTTATCAAGATCGTAGGTTTTTTTTTTAAGTTCAAAACAGATGCAGAGGTTGAATCAAAGAATGATATCAAAACGAATTGAGCAAGATCAGAGGCTATGAATTCACGGTGATACCATCTATAAGAAGAAACTAATATGCGACTTCAATTCTCACTAGACACGGGAGATTTTTGACAAAGAACACCTAACCAGAAAATAGAATTTCTAGAAAAATTGAATGTTCTTCATTTTTTCGCTAGTTTGCAAGATGATAATGAAATAAAGATATCTTCACAAATTCTTCACAAAATATAGTGATTCTAAGTGCTATGGAACCACATTGAACTTGTATTCAATCTTATATAGGTCCGTGGCACTGTATTTCACTAAAGGAAGAGCCACACCGATTGAATAGTAACATACCAAAAGTAAAACTCATAAACTTGATTTATGAGTTCTTGAATCCTTGCTTTAGGTTTGACACTTCCAACAACTTTTAACTAAGACTTAAAATGTTTCTAAACCACAGACTATCATCAAGACTCATTAGAAATCATCTTCGACATTTCTAGAACCTAGTTTCAATGTATTAAGCAAAAATTTTATGAAATTTTCCAAACTCAAACATAGTTCTGTAAATCCAATACTGATCTATTATTTATATATATTAGGAGCTGTAGGCAATCACAATTCATGATAACCTGTTTAAGAGGACAACAGAGCAAACAACATATGTTTGAAAATAAAGATGGGGTAGAAATACATACCTGATATCATGGTTGGGCTTACGCTTCAGCCCATCTGATAAAAGACGAGGTGTACTACCAAGGATAAGGGGCTCACGCTTAAACTCTTTCATGAAAGCTTTGCTACCGATATGGGGTTTACACTAACTCTGCGTCTAAGAGGAGCTTCGCTGCTGGGTTGGGCTAACTTCTAACTCTTTCGTGAAGGTTTTTCTACGCACGTGGGATTTACGCTAACCTTGCATCCGAGAGGAGCTTCGCTTTCCAGGTTGGACTTACTGCTAACTCTTTCGTGAAAGTTTCACTTGCCAGGTTGGGCTTACGCTACGATCCATTCGGTTAAGGGTGGGGTTCATTGCCAGATTTATGGTCTTATGCTAGACCTTTCATTCGAGAGGGGCTTCGTTGTCAGGTTGGGCTTACTGCTAATTCTTTTGTGAAGATTTCGCTACGCACGTGGTATTTATACTAACCTTTCATTCTGGAGGAGCTTCGCTTGCCAGGTTGGACTTACTGTTAGATTAAGTTAAAGAAAGAAAAAATGGGAAAATTATTAAATTAAGATTTAAGGGGAAATCGTTAATTAAGTTGAATTATGAAAAATGATTTAATTGATTAAAATAAACTTAGGATAATTAAAATCAATACGAAATAGTTTTGATGATGTGTTGATAAATGAATAAAACTAAGATCTACAAATGTTTTAATGTGCAGACAGAGCTGAAGGAGCACTGAAAGAAGCCTTGTTCAAACAATAGTCTGAAGAGGTGCTGACAACAGTCTGAAGAGGCGCTGGCAGCAGCCTTACTCTATTAGTAGTCTTAAGAAGCGCTGACAACAACCTTGCTCCATCAACAATCTGAAGAGGCGCTGGCAGTAGGCTTGTTCCAGTAGCAGAGCTAATGAAACGATAACAACAGTCTTAATGAGCGCTAACAATAGTCTGAAGAACTGTTGGAAGCATCCTTGTTCAAATAGTAGATCTGAAGAGGTGCTAGCAACAACCTTGCTCTATCAGCAGTCTGAAGAAGTGCTGATAGCAATCTTGCTCCATCAACAATCTGAAGAGACACTAGCAACAGAGTTGAAGAAGCGCTGACAACGGACTTATTCAAACAATAGAGTTGAAGAAGCACTGGCAGTAGACTTATTCAAACAGCAGAGCTGAAGAAACGCTGGCAATAGACTTATTCAAACAACAGAGCTGAAGAAGCACTGACAACAGACTTGCTCCATCAGCACAACTATGTTGCGCTATCAGAATGGTATCCTAGAAGTAGTCTGCTACATCAGCTTAATACACCAAAATGTACAACTGCCACGTATACGAGTATTCCGCATACAATCCCTTACGCTACACACCAACGAATATTATTCGTCTAAGCACTATCCCGTACGTCAAGTGTACAACAAATGTAAATCTACCACGTATCTACGAAATAGATTCGACTATTGTACAACTAACACGCTTCAACAAAATGGATTCGACCGTTGCCATGCTTCAAGGATAAGAACGTATCAGAGAATAACGGCGAACTAGCTCGGTGAATTTTCTCTTGGAATATCTCGACTCTTTGATTACTCTCTCTAGCTTGTTCTTCACAAGTGAATACGTCAAGTCACTACGTCACATTTAGAGATAATCTTTTGTATTTTCTGATAGTAATTTTAGTACTGTAAGTTGAACTTACAACAGAACTTTGTCTATTTAACAAAGAGTGTGATAGCTAGAAGTTCAAAACAGGCATCTGTTAAGACCTGTATTATGAGTGGGTTTGTGTAGAGTCTATATAAGTCAAAATGTTCTAGTGGAATCCTTCTGGAAATAGAAGAAGGGGTGATGTAGGAGTTTTAACTCCGAACATCCATAAAATCTTATGTTGTTTCTTTACTGCTTCATTCATTACTGCATCTGCCGCTTCAAATCCAGCAAACATTTTCCGCACTTGAATCCATTCAAGAGCTTGCTATCACATTGGTAGATAATATTTTGTATTTTCTGATAGTAATTTCAGTACTGTAAGTTGAACAGAACGTCGTCTATTCAACAGAGAGTGTGCTAGCTAGGAGTTCAGAACAGACAACTATTAAGACTTGTGTTTTGAGTAGGTTTGTATAGAAGCTATACAAATCAAAATCTTCTAGTGGAATTCTTCTAGAAATAGAAGAAGGGTGACGTAGGAGTTTTATCTTCGAAAATCCATAAAATCTTTTGTTGTTTTTTTATTGATTCATTCATTTCTGCATCTGCCGCTTCAAATCCAGCCATCATTTTCCGCACTTGAATCCGTTTAAGAGCTTGCTACGATTTGTCAAAGAATAGAAATAGATTTTCAATTTAATAGGATTAAAATCGCATTGAAAGTGAAATTTAGCACTACGACATTCAACCTCCCTTCTATTGTTTTCACCGATCCTAACACTTACTATTAACTCTTTCGTGAATGATTCGCTGCCGACTCGGGGCTTACTACTAACTTTTCGCCTGAGAGGAGCTTTGCTTGCTAGGTTGGGATTACTACTAACTCTTTCATGAAATCTTCGCTACCAACTTGAGGCTTACTTCTAACTTTGTATACGAGAAGAGCTTCACTTTCCAAGTTGGGCTTATGCTACTATCTTCTTGGTTAAGGGTGGGGTTCACTGCCAGATTTATGGTCTTATGATAGACCTTTCATTCGATATGGGCTTCACTACCGGGTTGGGATTACTATTAACTCTTTCATGAAGGTTTCTATATGCAAGTGGGATTTACACTAACCTTGCATCCGAGAAGAGCTTCGCTTGCCAAGTTGGGTTTACTACTAACTCTTTCGTGAAAACTTTGTTGCCGACTTGGGGCTTACTACTAACTTTGCATCTGAGAAAAGCTTCCCTTGTCATTTTTTCCATTTTTTTCCGCCCAAACTCCATGAACTATAAGATTCCACTATCGTTTCTTCATTGTATACAACCAAATTTTTTGTTTCCTCAAGTTCGATTGTCCATGAAGCTGCATTTGAAAACCACCGTTGAAGTTTGGTGAGTTTCCTGTTTGACAGGTCACATTAAGGAATTTATTTTCTTATTATTTTATTACGATTATTGAATCGTCTTCTTGTGCACGGGAACCAAGAAAAAATGTACTAGCATCCTTCAGCTAGGTTTTCAAAAGGGATGCCCCTAGTGTTAACTAGGGAACATATGATGCATTTTTTCGGTCCGATGTGACTTTTATAAAATGATATACATTTGAAAAATGCCCTTAGTGTGAACTAGGGGATATGCAATGCATGTGTCTGGACTATGTGTCCGTAATGATATGATACGCATTAGAAAAATTCCCTTAGGGTGAACTAGTGGATTTAATTTATGTTTTATTGAATAAAAGAATGTTATAACTGAACCTAATGATAGACTTCCTACATATCCATGCTTCGAGTGGAATCAGATCCAAATTTAATTTAATGAAATGCTTAATGTCTTAAATGCCCCTAGTGTGAACTAGGGGATGCAATGCATGTCTTGGTTATGATATCGGTAGATAATGAACCTTTTGTCTTATGGTCAGCTTTGATCGAAGCATCTTCGATTGGCTCATGATATGGGAACTTTTTGGCCATATCTATGAGAAGGATATTTTCAACAATGTCGGTTTACCTTTTCTTCTCATTTCACGTAGAGAGTTCTTTAAGAATAAATTCTCCACCATACTCAAACTATCATTTTTGAATTGATCCTTTTGTGACCGAATTTAACTCGAAAAAGAATCCTGATTTTTTTTAAATGACACCTCTGGATGAAAGTTTCGGGATTTTGAAATACCCCATTTTTTCGTTTTTTAGAGAGAAATCATCGAAAATTGTGGGCGGGAGCGGGCCTATGCTTAAAGTATTTTATTATTTTTTTAATGACCGTGGTATATCTGATAGAATCAGTAAACCTAACGATTTTCGGCCCAATGGTGATTTCAATACCTCAAAATACATAGAAGTATTCCTTGAGTGATTTTTTTACTATCGGGGTGTATCGGGCAGAAATTGTACATCTAAAAATTTTCGACCCGATGGTGATTTCAACACCTCAACCTACACAGTAATATTTGGCTCGTTTTTACTTCGTCGCCCACAACATTGACTTGATTTCTCTTTCGTAGGAATTTTCTAAAGCAAGACGATCTCTCTAATTCATTCATCATGAGGTTAAGTTTTGTTTATATGAGCTTTTAAAATGAATTATTTTTAATGACTGAGGAATATGAGAGAGAATTCAAGGTAAACATCTCTCTGCACGAATTGAAGAAGTGTTTTTGATTTCAATGTTTCTCCGATAGACATTCATTGGTAAAGGGATCCTAAGGCTTACGTGCTTCATTATCTCGATGTTTAGTGCCGAAGAAGAGATTACCGTATGGCAAATCAATGGAAGAAGGATGATGTATATATACTTTTAAATACTATTATAAGTATTATGACTGAACTTAGAGGTTAGGTTGCCTACATATCCATGCTCTAGGTGGAATTAAGTCCAAATGTAGTTCAATGTAATGAATGCACACGAGTGCATTTGGAAGCAAAAAATGAATGCATAATGCAAATTTTTGTTTTTGGATGAGTGTGATATTGTGATATGTCCGAACCCAATGGAGACTGCCTACATATCCACACACCGAGTGGAATCAGGTCTGGATGTAGTTCAGATATAATGAATGCATATGAGGATTTTGTTTTATTTTGATTTTTTTAAATTTCAAAGAAAAGAAGTGCGTGGAAGTGGTTGAAAAAGTGTTAATAATGATTTTTTATGAAAATAATAATCGAGATGACTAAAACTTAGACGAAGTATTTCTTGAGCGCATCGAGATTTATTGGAAGGGAGAGTTCTTCCCCATCCATGGTATTCAGGCAAGAAGCTCCGCCAAAAAATATCTTCTTGATTATATAAGGTCCTTCCCATCGAGGTTGGAATTTTTCTCTCAGGTCTTGGAGTTCTCGAGTCATTTTGAGCACTATGTCTTCTTCGACCAAGCTCCTAGACTTCACTTTTTTATTGAAGGCTTGAGACATGCGCTTTTGATAGTCTTGAGTTTTGCACAAAGCGTCAAGCCTTCTGTCTTCCATGAGGGTTAGCTGATCATGGAAGATGAAGATGAGAGTACACATAGGCAATATGAGAGTTGATAAAGCACTCGAGGGGGAATTGCAATTACCGGTCTCAATGGACGCGGAGAAAAAGATGGAGGTGTTGGAAAGGGCCTATAACACCTTGATTCTTAGTCTTAGTGATAAGGTTCTGCGAGAGGTTGCTAGTGTCACGACAGAAACATAAGTTTGGCTTTAGTTGGAGTCTTTGTATATGGACTAAGACACTGTCATCTTAGAATTATATCAATCAAATATTATTCAAGTTTAGAATGATTGAGGAGAAGGATTTGCAGACGCATCTTGACGATTATATCAAGAATCTCCTTGATTTGGAGAAATACAAGGATGAGGATAAGGCATTGATGCTTTTGAATTCTTTACAGAAGTTATATGAGACGGTCATAGACATACTCGAGAATGGGAGGGAGGAGCTTACCCTTGATGATGGGTTGAGTGTGTTGAGATCGAAGGACCAAAAGAAGAAGAATGAAGAGAGAAATATAAGTGGAGATGGACTATTGGTTCGAGGGAGAACTGAGAGGAGAGACTATAAAAGCAAGAAGAAGAAGCGTTCAAACTCTCTCGGGAAAAATCTACTAAGTGCTACAATTCTAACGAGGGGAATTTTAAGCGAGATTGTCCAGATTTCAGTAATGACACAAAGAAGAGCGGAGAAGCGGTGATTGTTCAAGAGGTTAGTAATGGCTACGCAATTGCGGATGTTCTCATTGTCTCCACTAATCAATTTGACAAGAGTTGGATTATAGATTTCGGGTGTTCGTTCTATATGACACCTAACGAGAGTTGGTTCAAGACCCATGAGAAGACTTAAGTGGACGAGGTTCTGTTAGGTAACAACAAGTCTTGTAGGGTGATGGGGATCGGAACAGTGCGTTTGAAAACACATGATGGAATTGAGAGGGTATTGACGGACGTACCTCACGTCCTAGACCTTCGGAGGAATATAATCTCTCTTGGCTTACTAGATTAATTTGGTTTTTCATGGAAGGGTGAGAAGAACGTATTGAGGTTAACAAAGGTGCCACTAGTGGTAATGAGAGGCGTGCGAAAGAAGAGTCTTTATGTCAAGGAAACACCTTGGTTGGTGTTATGGATGTAGTGGCGGAGCCTCGAGATGTATCATCCACGAGGCTATGACATAAGAGATTGGGGCACGTGAGTGAGAGGGGTTTGAAGGAGTTGAGTAAGAGAAGATATTTTTGTTAGAATAAACTTGATGATTTGGAATTTTGTGAGAACTGCATATACGGTAAAGCTATGAGGGTGAAGTTTGGGTAGTCGGTTAGGTGACTCAGGAGACACTTAGTTATATTCACATAGACTTGTGGAAGTCGGAAATGACTGCAACTCCAGGTGGAGGTCGGTACTTTGTCAACTTCATTGATGATTTTTCGCGCAAGGTTTGGGTACACATCTTGAAGCATAAGGATGAGGTATTTTATGAGTTAAAGGAGTGGAAGAAGATGGTAGAGACTCAAAACGAGAAGAAGCTTAAAAAGATCTAAATAGATTTTAGGTTGGAGTACCTAGGCAAGGAGTTCAATCATTTTATCAAGGAAGAAGGGATGGTTCGACACAAAACTGTCCGATATACACCGCAACAATATGACTTGACATAGCGAATTAATAGAACGTTACATGAGCGTGTTTGGTGTATGTTGTTTGTGACCGCTTTACCAAAGCAGTTTTAGGGTAAGGCTCTTAACACTATAACTTATCTTATCAATCGTTGTCCATCGACGATATTGGAATGCAGGGCAATGTAAGATGTTTAGAATGGCGCTCCTTCAAAACTCGACAACCTAAAGGTATTTGGGTGTGTGACTTAGATGCACCAACGAATGGAAAGCTTGATCCTAGAGGGAAGAAGTGTATGTTCGTTGGATTCTCTAGGGGAGTAAATGATTGAAAACTATTTTACAAGGATAGGGAGATGACCAAGTGCATCATTATCCGTGACGAGGGAGATAGAGAGAGGACCAAATTTTAGGTGGTGTTCTTAAGAGGGAGTACTAAAGAATCGATATACATGGGGAGGCTAGTGAAAAGGATGACACAGATGGTCAGCTAGAAGAGGAATGTACAGATTTGGAAGAAAATCTTAGATCCTACTAGTTAGCGCGAGATAGAAACCGTAAGACAACTCGAACTCCGGAGAGATTTAGTTACTCCAATTTGGCCGGATTTGCATTCCTTAGTAGATTAGGTACACGATTTATAACCGAGATCATTTAAAGAAGCGATGAAGATCAAGGAGATAAATGAATGGAAGCGTGCTATGTTAGAGGAGATGGTATCGTTTGACAAAAACGAGACGTGGGAATTGGTGGACAAACTCAAGAATCGGAGTGTGGTTGGTTCAAAGTGGGTGTTCAAGTGGAAATAAAGCGTATAAGGTATTAACAAGCCAATATTTAAGGCGATATTGATAGTTAGGGACTTCAGACAACACGAAAGGATCAACTTTAACGAGATCTAGTCCCTAGTAGTGAAGCACATGTCCATTCGTGTGTTGCTATCTCTAGTGAATCAGTTTGAGTTGGAGCTCAAGCAAATGGATGTTAAGACGATATTTCTTCTTGGGAACTTGGAGGAGAAGATTTTCATAACACAACCCGATGGGTTTGTCAAACCCTATGATGAAGGCAATGTATGTCTACTTAAACACTCGCTTTATGGTTTGAAACATGCCCCAAGACAATGGTATTTACACTTTGATGAGTTCATGATTTATAACGATTTTGTGAGGAGTAATTTTGATAGTATTTTGATAGTTGTGTCTATGTCAAGTGGGTTGATGGTTGCAGAATCTTCCTATTGTTATATATGGATGATATGTTAATCGCATCAGGAAACAAGAAAGAGGTTCGCAAGGTCAACAATTTGCTAGGGAGTGAGTTCGAGATGAAGGATAATGGATCAACAAAGAAAATATTTGGATGGCGATTGAGCGGGATCGGGAGAAAGGCTCCCTGTTTGTGTCTCAAAGTGACTACCTTCGAAAAGTGGTCATCAAGTTTGGGATGTCCAACACTAAGTTAGTTCAAACACCAATAACACTTATTTCAATCTCTTCTCAAAGATATCATCGAATACCGAGGAGGAAAAGGTATGAATGGAAAACACCCCATATATGAGTGCCGTCGAGAGCCTATTGTACGCAATGTATGTATGCGACCCAATCTTTTTCACGCGGTTAGTCTTGTTAGTCGCTTTATGGCGAACCTGGGGAAAGAACATTGGGATGCGATGAAGTGGGTTGTGGGTTCTTAGTGACGTTGGTGGATCCTTAGATGCCTATCTTTGTTTTAAAATGGCGGATGTAGGTGATAATAAGTTGAGAGGATACGTTGTTGCTGATTTTACATGTGACTTAAACTAAAGAAGGTCTCTAACGTGACATGTGTTTATCTTATTTGGATGCACAATAAGTTGGAAGGCACAATTACAATCCATAGTTTTCCTTTCAACAAAGGAGGCCGAGTATATAGTTTTTATAGAGGCCGTCAATGTGGAACTTTGGTTGAAGGGTCTTGTGGGTGAATTTTGGGTAAATCACGATAAAGTGGGGCTATTTTGTGATAACCAAAGAGTCATTCACTTTTCTAAGAACTCGATGTTTCACGAGCGCACAAATCACATCGACATTTGACTTCACTACGTTTGAGATGTAATAGAGAGTGGTTCGGTAGTTTTGGAGAAGGTTCACACAGATGAGAATCTCGCATATATGGCCACGAAGGTGGTGACGAGAATCAAGTTTCAGAAATGTTGCGATTTAATTCACATCACAAAGGTTGGAACGTAATCAAAGAAGTATGAGGATCTATTCTAGGATGTTCTTGGTGATGAGACTCATTCGTTTGACAATAGACATATAGGTAGGGTGATAGGATCGACTTTATCGTTAGAGACGGGGGTTTGGCTAAGGATGAAGGCTAATGAAAACGGTTTGATAGAAATCCTGTTAGGGATTAATATCTCTTTCTATTCTACGCAAACTTGTGTAAACACTTGAAACAGATTCAAGGCGGAATTGTTTACTTGGGTTTGAAGCACAAGATGAAATATGAAAAGATGACAGAAATGAAGAACACAACAGTTTGTTTATGGATGTTCGGAGAAACTCTCCTACGTCACCCCTTCTTCTAACCACCGGAAGGATGTACTATAATATGATGAGAATCAAATACAGTTTACACACACACTTAGCTCACTATTGAACATAACACTTTCTGTTCAATTACAAGATGAAGAATATCACTCAGCTAATGGTGTTTTGATTCTAGCTCTCTCTCTCAATTCACACACAGTACAATCAGAAAGAAGCTTCACAGAATAAGTTCAGTAAGCAAGATGATTTAGTAGTCTCTCTCTACAAAATCAGATTACTCGTTCATTTGTATTCGTTTGTTCGTTCAGCAGATTGTTCGTTGTCCTTAAGATATGTTAAATACTGAGCAGGAGCTAACGGTCGAATCTTCAAGAATGATACGTGGCACTCTTCCATTGGAAAGCCTCCATTGTAAACAGCAGGTTCTGAGCACAAGGATCGTGGCCGTACCGAACTGGTAGTGCGCCGAATATTCCATCAGGGATGTACCTGCAAAACGGGTAATGTGAGGAAAATTCTCTTACGTGGCATTCCTTGATTGGATGTATATAGCTGCTGTACTAATCTTCACAGGAAAGTGGAGCAGAAGTAGGGTACAGCTATAGCACGTGGGTAGGAGAAATGCTAGATTCAAGCGTACTGCTTAAACAATGCATTAAACGTATTTCAGTTAGACGGATTTGTAAAAATCAGTCTAATGAAATAAGTCAACTCCTTCTAATGTAAAAACGTCTATTAGACCGCCTGGTCTAATAGAATTAGACTCGCGTCTAATTACAATAACCATTAGACTGGCACGTCTAACTCCACTGAGTTAGATTGCCACGTCTAATTCCGGTTCTACCTCAGACTAATCTGAAGGAGTTAGACTCACGTCTAACTTTCACTAATTAGACTACCCATCTAATTATTCGATAACCATTAGACCGACACGTCTAACTCCACTGAGTTAGACTGACGCGTCTAATTCCGGTTCTACCTCAGACTAATCTGAAGGAGTTAGACTCACGTCTAACTTTCACTAATTAGACTACCCATCTAATTATTCAATAACCATTAGGCCAACACGTTTAACTCCACTAAGTTAGACTGACGCGTCTAATTCCAGTTCTAACTCAGACTAATCTGAAGGAGTTAGACTCAAGTCTAACTTTCACTAATTAGACTACCCGTCTAATTCTTTACATCTATTAGACTTACACGTCTAACTCCGATGAGTTAGACTGTACATCTAATTCCATTAGACTTGCGTCTAATTCCGTGTATTCATTAGACTATCCGTCTAATTCTTTACATCTATTAGACTTACACGTCTAACTCCGATGAGTTAGACTGTACGTCTAATTCCATTATACTCGCGTCTAATTCCGTATATTCATTAGAATATCCGTCTAATTCTTTACGTCTATTAAACTTACACGTCTAACTCTGATGAGTTAGACTGTACGTCTAATTCCATTAGACTTGCGTCTAATTCCGTGTATTCATTAGACTATCCGTCTAATTCTTTACATCTATTAGACTTACACGTCTAACTCCGATGAGTTAGACTGTACATCTAATTCCATTAGACTTGCGTCTAATTCTATGTATTCATTAGACTATCCGTCTAATTCTTTACATCTATTAGACTTACACGTCTAACTCCGATGAGTTAGACTGTATGTCTAATTCCATTAGACTTGCGTCTAATTCTATGTATTCACTAGACTATCCGTCTAATTCTTTACATCTATTAGACTTACACGTCTAACTTCGATGAGTTAGACTGTACGTCTAATTCCATTAGACTTGCGTCTAATTCTATGCGAATGAAAATCAAGATCGGTTAAATGACCCTCATTAGATCCAAGTCTAGTAATATGTTGTCTCAATACACCTGTATCAAAACTCATAAATTATTTCATCATCAAAATATTAGTGGGTAAATTATTTTAACACTTAGTCAAAATAATTTGACCCTACAATTTCCCCCTTTTTAATGAAGAAATTGCAAACCTGCATACATATATAACAACATGCATTCATCAAGTAAATAAACAAACACCTTGTTCACTTACACCATTCATCCAAAAAGAGCCAGTATTCGAAAAACTATCAAGAAACCATGTTCAATATAGTTAAACAGAGTAAAAGAAGAAAGATCATTGTTCTTCCCTTTTCACTCGAGGATCGGTTGGACTCATCTCTTGCCCGGGAAGCATGTTCATGAAATGAGGATAGCCGCGACCACCACGACCTCCTGCATTCGATCTTCCTCCACGCTCACCAGCACTGGCACGTCCTCCTTGATCAACATTTGATAGCCTACTTCGGCCACCACCACTTCTTCCTCCACGCTCAGCACCGCTTCGACCACCACCTCTTTTGGTTGGCCTAGGATTGTCATCAGTAATTGGGACGCGCCTTGATCTTGTCCCGGTTGACACACCATCATTTCTCCTGATTGACTCACCTTGAATTGGTCGAGGTTGAGCACCTTCAGCATTGCCCATTGCATCCTCCTTCGCTTGAAACTTTCTAGCAATGGTTTCAGCAAATGCTTGACGTTCATTATCATTTCTGCTCATGCAACCCTGCATTTCTACCATCTGATTCTTCACCAGACTAAATTCATTCATGGTTTCCTTGTGGCGTTCGTCATTGATATGCCTCTCAATGTCAAACAGTTCACTTTGGCGGCTGAAGCATTCCTTTTCAAACTTTGCAAACTTTACATTCGAGACACGGGTCTCATAAGTATTTATCTTCAAGGTCTTATCCAGCTCAGTTAGGATCTTGAAAATATTGCCGAAATTCGCTCTTTCCTCTTCCCTGGAGATCATTGTCTGACACATAGTCTTCTGCATTGAGGAGAGCATAGACCTCATAGATCTTAACATTTTATTTCCTCCAGCAGATGACCCTTGTGAGACGACACTTCTTCAGATTCTGCTGCCATACTTTGAGTAGTCTCAAAGTTTGTATGAACCTGCAAGGATTGCTCTGGCTGATTTACTTCAGCATTCTTAGCAGCTTTATCTTGATCTTCTTCTTCAATTTCTTTTTGTGCCCTTTCAAATCTTTTGAGCGGATTTCCAGAATAGTGACGGGGAATATTGATGTTTTCATGAACACTTCCCACAACGCCATCGGGAAATAAATAGGTCTTAACAAACTTTGGTTGCTCATCCTGTTCCTCCTCAGACGAGGAACTTTCTTCTTCATCATCTTTCTCTTTAGAGGGTTCCCCCTCAGTTCTTGCAGTTTCTGGCTGAGTGACCTCGACCAGTTTCTCTTGAACACCCTCTGTTCTTGCAATAGGGGTTATAATTTTATCTTCTTCAATAGGAGCTTTCAAAGCCTCTTCTGCTACATCTTCTATGATCACTTCTTCAACATTTGTCTCAAGAGCTTGTTCAGGCTCTTGAACATTCACCATTCCTTCTTCTTCATTTGGAAGCTCTTGAACAGGATGATCTTGAATGCGTCTCTCTTCAGCAGAAAGATTCCCGAATTCGATCAGGAGAGCAACATCTGATTCATCAGCATCTGGAATGTCCATTGCTTCTTCTTCGTTTAGAGGTATTGCGCCAGGGCAATCGGCGCCATGAATGTATCTAAACACAGCAGAAACATAGCTTTCCATGATATCATTCAACTTTTTCAACACTTTTGCTTCAACATAAGCTCCTTTTGCATCAGGGTTGAAGTTAGCTTTCCTGGCTTCATAGATTGGAAATAGAGCTTTTCCAAGAATGCAAGCTTCCACAAGTTCTCTTTTATTCAGAGCTTCATCCACATCTGAAGTTTTTGCCCATTTAGGACTTTCTTCTCATTTGCCACTCTCTTCTTCCAATTTTTGGTTATGGCAGCGTTAGATAGAGAGTCGTTGTACTTAGAGGACAGCCTCTCAGTACACCAGGAATCATAGACTTCTAACTTTTCAGCAGAAAGAATTTTCACTTGATCCAGAATAAGATCAACGACACCTCTTGCTTCAGATACCTTCTCAGGAGCTTGAAATGCAATTGATTTCCCTTTTCCAACAACCTCTACAGGTTTTGGAGCTGGTCTGGGTTCACCAATTGCAATTCCTCTTGTCCCTTTTCTAGCCCGCAACAGTTCAAAGGCAGATTGGGGTTTCAAGAAGAACTTAGTAGGGAGCTCTCTACAGACAATTTTTCTGACCACCAAGGAATCCTTGGGAGCAGAAATTTTGGGTTCACCAGCAACGAGGGTAAGATCAACACCTTGTTCTGGTTGCGACGACTCTGTAGCACCGGCGGCTACGTGATCAGATTGCATAACAGGAGACTCCGCCCTGTTAATGGTTTCAACATTTGGACCGGCTGACTCAACAGCAGGCCCTTCAGCAAATTCTCTCAAAGGAGAGAAAACAGATTCAGCTTGTTCCACTTCGGGAACTTCAAATTTTGGCACAGCAGCCAAAGATGTAGAAGACTTTACATTGGCAGATTTAGACGCGCGGGGCGCCTTTGTCTTCTTCTCCTTTGAGGCACAAGACCTCGAAGGTTTCCTCAAATAAGTTAAGGGAGTGGATAACGATGTCATCGGGGTAGTAGCAAGTACGCCTGGACCTTGCTTCACCCTTGAATCAACAGATTCTGTGTCCTTCTGATTTGGGCTTTTCATGCTAGAGGAACTGGCCTCCGATTCGTTCACAGTTCTGGTTCTCTTT
This sequence comes from Impatiens glandulifera, assembly GCF_907164915.1. NCBI lineage: Eukaryota > Viridiplantae > Streptophyta > Magnoliopsida > Ericales > Balsaminaceae > Impatiens > Impatiens glandulifera. The sequence goes on from NC_061866.1 coordinate 22,108,352, forward strand.
GCTCCTGTTGACATAACAGAAGCAGAAGGCCTTGATCGGGTGGACGGCTTTCCACAAGTCTGGAAACTAGAAGCCCTAGATGCAGACTTTAGGTTGCTCTTCATCCTAGTCAGAGTGCTGGCCACCGTAAGAGAAGTAAAAACTCTTGGAGAGTTGATTTGAGCTGGTTCACCCACAGGAACCCCCAAAAACTTCAACAAGTGACTCAGTTGAGCCGCATATGTTATACTCTCCTTGTTTGTCTGGCTGATAGAGTAACACATATTCTGAAAGAGGGTATGACCCCAGTTCACCTGGATTCCTTTAGAAATGGCACACATATAGTCAAAACGGTCTTGACTATAGAGATTGAAGGAGCCAGCCTTCCCTTGCAACTCCTTTGCCACCATGCCGTTTAGAAGAATGAAGTGGGGTTTGAATACCTTATTGTATCCATTTACATGGATTTTAGAACCGTCAGTAGAGAAGGAAGTCTTCATTTCCTCCATGATTTCTGAAGGGAGCACCAAGTCGAACAGATGATCTTCCGTCGGAAGTTCAAAGAAATCCGCATAAACTGCTTCATCAAAAGAGATCTCCTTTCCATTGACGGTTGCTACGATGAAATCATCCACCATAACTGCCATCTTAAAGAACTAGCGAACTTCGTCTTCATAGAAGATGAATGGTCCGCCCAGATAATTCTTCAACCCAGAATATTCTAGGGTTTGAAACATCTTCACCACCTCCGGTTGATCAAAAGAATACACCGATGGAAAGTCCACCTGCAGAGTACAGTGACCGAGAGTGATTTTCTTCACCATTTTGAGAGAATGTGAATCGACACGATATTTCAGAGAGATTTAGTGAGAGAAATGCAAGAAAGCTAGGGTTCTTAGAGAATTCGAGAGATTGAAAGTTTTCAAAATCATGCAGTGATGTCCTTATATAGAAGAAAAATGGAAATACAGAATAACCGTCTATTCTAGGGTATGGCCCATTAATAAATGTTAGACGTCCTTTTTCAAGAAATCATCATTAGAAATTAGGGTATATCAGTCATTTTCTCTAAACTTGATAGACACGTTGTCTTCATGTTATTAAGAGATGACTGTTTAATGTTTTGAGCGGGAAAAGCAAATAGCTCTCAACGTGGGACAACTGTCCTTGATCAGTCTAATCCATACATAGTTAGACGTTTTTCTTACTTTACAAATCCAATATAACACGGCATTTATTAGACGGATGAGTGTATTAGATGTATACGTCTAATTCCATGTTTATAGCAAATCCGTCTAATGTTCATTAGATGTGTACGTCTAATTCCGCATAAACACCACGTGTTAGACGTGTGTTTATTAGACGTGAGCATCCTTTTGCTCAAGACGTAAAAACGTCTAACGTCTATTAGACGTGTCCGTCTAATTGCGTAGGTATAATACCTCAACATATAGACCTAGATATATGGATTGTGAGCAAAAATACGTCTAAGTACATACTGTTTCTTTTAGACACCCTTGTCTAGTTAGACCGATTAAGGATATTCGTCTAGAGAATATCTTTAATTCCAGAGAATTTTTTCTTCTCACAATGAATATGGACATTATAGTTTTATAAACAATTTTTGTGGTCCAAAGACCAAAAATATTTTTAACAAATAAAAACATTTATTCTTCCAGAATGGCAAGTGCCATTGTTGATCTTCCAAGCTGTGTACTCAGAGGAGTACTCTTCTAACTTCCTTCCTGCACCACCTACAAAATAAACTATTTACAAATCTTGGTACCCACACTCAATTGGGTCCTCGATCAATTAGTCCCTTAGGAATCCATATTTGAATTATTCGGATGGATTTCCCATTTTGTGTTGTGATTAATGCGTATGTTTTTGACTTAGGAGACGACTTCCTGCTAGCCACTGATCCTTTGACTTTTGAAGAAGGTTTTCTTTTAAAGATCCTTGACTTAGAGTCAGGTTTTAAATTACCAGACTTTATAGCTTTTTCTAACTTGTTCTTAAGCCATCTAACAGTTGGTGGAACATAAACTATTTCATTTTTAAAAGCCACTTCTTCATGAATAGGATCAGATTCAATGTCAGTCATACTTCCTTTGACAAAACTTATTGGCTTAAGTTTGTCATTTGGCTTTGACTTTTTGTAGGACAGATTAGGGTCATTGCTGTCAAATCCCAATCCGGATCTAGATCCAGCAGGTTTCAATATGCTGATATGATATTTGACAGCATCACCAGACCTTGTCCACGCAAAGACAACATAGTTAAGCCTTTTGTTTTCAGATGAAAGGGTTTGAATCTGTTCCTTGAGTATCTCATTCTCTGATGTGATTTCCTCAATCTTCTTTTCAAAAACATGTGACTCTTTTTCTTTAGACAGATTTGGTTTATTTAAATCTGATGAAGATTTAGTTTCATTTAGAGATTCTGCTAGCTTTCTGTACTCGATGACCATGTCATCTAGTGCAGCTACCAGTTGTTCCCTTGAAAACCTTTCGGAAGAGAAATCAAATACCTCAGTTTCCTGAGTTCCTTCCTCATATTCTCTAGCCATGACACAAGCCACGTCTTCTTCATCACTTTCACTGGATGAGAAGTACGAGCCAAGGCTGCTTCCTCTGTTCTTTCCGTCACCAGCCATAAGAGCCTTCAGCTCTTTTCCATCTTCCTTGGTATCTTCACGCTTTGGCTTCCGGCATTCCGATGCATAATGACCTTTAAAACCACAGTTAAAACAAGTGACAATAGCTTTAGATTTTTTTATTATCATTAGAATTTGAAGAGTTTGAGTTAGAGTTACTCTTCTTCATGAAGTCGCCAAACTTCTTCACAAAGAGAGACATGGCATCGCTGCTCAGCTGCTGAGCTGCCATTTTCACGTCTGGAGAGGTTGGTGGCTCTTCAGAGGTCACCAGCGCCTTAGCAATGATAACGGACGAGGGTTGATCTTCTTCCATCCTACAGTTCAGCTCGATCATAGGCTTTGAGGTCAGCGAAGAGATCAAAGAGAGAGATCTTGTTCAGATCTTTGGATTCTCTCATCGCCATAGTCTTTATGTCCCATTCCCTTGGAAGAGCACGCATGAACTTGATAGCAAGCTCCCGGTTGCTATAGGTCTTGCCTAGGATGGACAGAGAGGAGACGATCTTACTGAATCTGGTGTCGAAATCGTTCATTGTTTCACCAGGACGCATTTTGAAGCTGTCGAACTGTTGAGTGGCAACCATGATCTTGTTTTCCTTAGTTTGCTCGTTGCCCTCACACAGTTGAGTGAGTCTGTCCCAGACCTCTTTGGCAGTGTCACATTCGATGATGTAGTTGAACATACTGTCATCGAGAGATCTGTACAGAACATCAACAACCTTGTTGTTGAGATTGTTCTGCCTCTTTTCGTCAGCGGTCCAGTCGGCCTTTTCTTTGTCAATCTTGATAGGACCTTCTATGACAACACTCCACATGTCATCATGAAGAGAAGAGAGATGAGCACGAATTCTTTTCTTCCAAACAATGTAGTTTTCACGAGAGAAGGTTGGAATGGCTGTAGCACTGGCATCTTTGGGTATGTTCGACATATTTCAGGAAAGGCTTGAGAATAAAAACAAGGCTCTGATACCAATTGATAGGATCAGATTTATCGTTAGAGACGGGGGTCTGGCTAAGGATGAAGGCTAATGAAAACGGTTTGATAGAAATCCTGTTAGGGATTAATATCTCTTTCTATTCTACGCAAACTTGTGTAAACACTTGAAACAGATTCAAGGCGGAATTGTTTACATGGGTTTGAAGCACAAGATGAAATATGAAAAGATGACAGAAATGAAGAACACAACAGTTTGTTTATGGATGTTCGGAGAAACTCTCCTACGTCACCCCTTCTTCCAACCACCGGAAGGATTCACTAAAATATGATGAGAATCAAATACAGTTTACACACACACTTAGCTCACTATTGAACAGAACACTTTCTGTTCAATTACAAGATGAAGAATATCACTCAGCTAATGGTGTTTTGATTCTCGCTCTCTCTCTCGATTCACACACAGTATAATAAAAAAGAAGCTTCACAAAATAAGTTCAGTAAGCAAGATGATTGAGTAGTCTCTCTCTGCGAAATCAGATTGCTCGTTCGTTTGTATTCGCTTGTTCGTTCGGCAGATTGTCCGTTGTCCTTAGGATATGTTAAATACTGAGCAGGAGCTAACGGTCGAATCTTCAAGAATGATACGTGACACTCTTCCATTCGAAAGCCTCCATTGTACACAGCAGGTTCTGAGCACCAGGATCGTGGCCATACCGAACTGGTAGTGCGCCGAATATTCCATCAGGGATGTACCTGCAAAACGGGTAATGTGAGGAAAATTTCCTTACGTGACATTCCTTGATTGGATGCATATAGCTGCTGTACTAATCTTCACAGGAAAGTGGAGCAGAAGTAGGGTACAGCTATAGCACGTAGGTAGGAGAAATGCTAGATTCAAGCGTACTGCTTAAACAGAGCATTATTCGTATTTCAGTTAGATGGATTTCTGAAAAATCAGTCTAATGAAATAAGTCAACTCCTTCTAATTGAAAAACGTCTATTAGACCGCCTGGTCTAATAGAATTAGACTCGCGTCTAATTACAATAACCATTAGACTAACACGTCTAACTCCAATGAGTTAGACTGCCACGTCTAATTCCGGTTCTACCTCAGACTAATATGAAGGAGTTAGACTCACGTCTAACTTTCACTAATTAGACTACCCGTCTAATTATTCAATAACCATTAGACCGACACGTCTAACTCCACTGAGTTAGACTGACGCGTCTAATTCCGGTTCTACCTCAGACTAATCTGAAGGAGTTAGACTCACGTCTAACTTTCACTAATTAGACTAACCGTCTAATTATTCAATAACCATTAGACAGACACGTCTAACTCCACTGAGTTAGACTGACGCGTCTAATTCCGGTTCTACCTTAGACTAATCTGAAGGAGTTAGACTCAAGTCTAACTTTCACTAATTAGACTACACGTCTAATTCTTTACATCTATTAGACTTACACGTCTAACTCCGATGAGTTAGACTGTACGTCTAATTCCATTAGACTTGCGTCTAATTCCGTGTGTTCATTAGACTATCCGTCTAATTCTTTACATCTATTAGACTTACACGTCTAACTCCGATGAGTTAGACTGTACGTCTAATTCCATTAGACTTGCGTCTAATTCCGTGTATTCATTAGACTATCCGTCTAATTCTTTATGTCTATTAGACTTACACGTCTAACTCCGATGAGTTAGACTGTACGTTTAATTCCATTAGACTTGCGTCTAATTCCGTGTATTCATTAGACTATCCGTCTAATTCTTTACATCTATTAGACTTACACGTCTAACTCCGATGAGTTAGACTGTACGTCTAATTCTATTAGACTTGCATCTAATTCTATGTATTCATTAGACTATCCGTCTAATTCTTTACATCTATTAGACTTATACGTCTAACTCCGATGAGTTAGACTGTACGTCTAATTCCATTAGACTTGCGTCTAATTCTATGTATTCATTAGACTATCCGTCTAATTCTTTACATCTATTAGACTTGCACTTCTAACTCCGATGAGTTAGACTGTACGTCTAATTCCATTAGACTTGCGTCTAATTCTGCGAATGAAAATCAAGATCGGTCTAATGACTCTCATTAGATCCAAGTCTAGTAATATTTTGTCCCAATACACCTGTATCAAAACTCATAAATTATTTCATCATCAAAATATCAGTGGGTAAATTATTTCAACACTTAGTCAAAATAATTTGACCCAACACAGGGCCTAGGGTTTTGAGACCCAAATAACGTGTCTCAATGTTAGGTAGAAAAGGGGGAAGGAAGATATGTGTGATTATTTGTTGGATTCAAAAAGGCATGAAATTACATAATGGTGAAGATGTTAATCAAATCGTATTATTATGGAAATGTTAACTTTATCGCCAAAAGATCATATCATGGTGGAGATGTCAAAGATATCACATGATCTTTACCCTAATTATGAAAAAGCCTATATATATACATTGTAAATGGGAAGAGAGTGTGAGACTAAACCTAGAACAAATAGAGAGAGTTAGAATTTCTAATCCTTATTATAACTGTATTGAATTGATTCTCTTAAAGTAGAACATAGAACATTGTTGGCCTGAACCTGGGTAAGATTCTTGTGTCGTAATTTCGTTAATTCTTACTTTTAGACTATTGTTCTACATTCCACTATGATTGTTATTATTATATTTTCATTCTTAGGGTGATAGTTTTTCACCACAGTTTCAATAGTATTATGGTGGATTAGTTAAGACCAATGAGTGACATGCATATAGTTCATTAGCAATGCAAACAAATTATCCCACCTCAAATATTGACAATGCTTCTCTATCTTGTGGTGTTACTAGTAGCAAACACGACATGCATGGATTCACTCTATCCACATGGACATCCTTTATATTTGTTGACATAATCAATAAAGCTTTAGACTAAAGTATGGTCTATGATTGTTGGGTTTGAAACACAACTAGTATGGTTAGTGTGAGGGTGATGATGATATATAACACACAAATTATATTGTTTGTGTCTTGATCTTACCTTCTCCTTCTCATTAGTCCTATTACGTTTACTCCATCTACTATTCCAAGACTGTTGGGTCAAATTATTTTAATAATTAAGAAAATAAGCGTATTCTATGCCAACTTTATTTTGATGATATGTGATTAAAACTTAGTTAAGAATGAAGCTAAGTTGTTTATTCATTTTGTGCAGGTGCATAAGACTATGCTGAATTAGACGTGGTCTAAGCAAGGTAAATAGATGTGAAACATAATTAGACGTTGACGTCTAACTCCTTCAGACAAGTCTGAAGGGATGCAAAGTTAGTCGTTGTAGTCTAACTCCATTAAACGTGGTAGTCTAATGGGAAACGTAGTTAGACGTTGACATCTAACTCCTTCCTACAAGTCTGAAGGGATGCGAAGTTAGACGTTGTAGTCAAACTCTATTAGACATGGTAGTCTAATGGAAACATAGTTAGATGTTGACGTCTACCTCCTTCAGACAAGTCTGAAGGGATGCAAAGTTAAATGTTGTAGTTTAAATCCATTAGACGCGGTAATCTAATGAGAAATGTAGTTAGACGTTGATGTTTAACTCCTTTACACAAGTCTGAAAGAATACGAAATTAGACGTTGTAATCTAACTCCATTAGACATAGTAGTCTAATGGGAAACGTACTTAGACGTTGACGTCTAACTCCTTCAAACAAGTCTGAAGTGACGCGAAGTTAGACATTGTAGTCTAACTCCATTAGACTCGGTGGTCTAATGGAACGCACAGTTAGACGTTGACGTCTAACTCCCTTATAATTGGTAGTCTAATGGAGCACGTCTAATGCCTCGCTTCAGCAGCCATCTGAAGTTAGCATACGTCTAACCACAATCAACTAGTTGTCTGCTACTCTGCTCCACTCACTCTTGTGCAGTCTGATAAGCCAACTAATTATATCCAATGAAAGAACGCCACGTACGTAAATGTCCTTCCAATGGTTTGTCTAGTACAATACATTTTCAGAAGGATATTCGGTGCACTACCAGTTCGGTATGGCCACGATCAATTTGCTTAGAGTCTGATGTACTCTTGTACGATGGGCGACCTTCCAATGGACGCTTGCCACGTGTCCATGAAAAAGATTCGACCATTGGTGTCCTTATACTACAAATAAATGCTCAAGGACAACAGACAAATCACCGAATCACCGGTTACCAATCTTACTTGCTTACCTCATTCAAGCTCAAGATAGAAAGAATCAAATTATTGTCTAACTTCGAGAATATTGTTGATAATATTTTAAGTTTTACATAGGTTATTCTGTTCAACAAAGTGTTAGCTAGTTCAGTAACCTGTATTTGATTCAAACAATTTGGTGAAATCCTTTCGGTTGTGGAAGAAGGGGTGACGTAGGAGGATTTTCTCTGAACATCCATAAACAATTCCCTGTGTTCTTTACTTTCTGTAAGTCATCTTTCATTGATTCAAAGCTTCAAATCCCACGAACACTTCCGCACTTGAAATCGTTTTAAGAGTTCTATGGATTTGTGAAGAATAGAAACAGATATTAATCCCTCACAGGATTACTATCGAATCGTTTGTGATAAGTTGTTATCAATAGCCAAACTCTAGTCTCTATAGGTTATAGTGATCCTATCAAGTAGGACTAAAGCCACATTTTCTATTCTCAAGCACCAACAAGAATCTAAAACATGTCTGTCGTCAACCACATTCATTTTTTCTCAAAACAAAACTATGATTATTGAATGATGAGAATGCAAGATCATTTGGCTGCCCTTGATTGCAACATGTGGAATGTCATCACTAATGGTCCTATAAAGATTGAGAAGCCAAGATGTAGCTAGACGACTGAAGATAAGATGATGAACAACTTGGATAATGTCGCCAAAGATGTTTTGTTCAAATCGATCAACATGAATATATTTAGTGAGATCAAGTCATGCCCCTCTGCTAAAGAAATCTGGGAGAAGCTGATTCAAATTTATGGTTGTAATGATCAAATAAAGGAGAATCGAAAGGAACAAAAGGTTCTTGTGAGCATTGAAAGTAAGTCCAAATGGGTCGATAGCGACTCAAAGGATTCATCTGGCGAAAGCGATAACGAAGTCGTCACATGCTTGATGGAAGACGACCAATCCAAGGTATTTGAATTCTCCTCCAAAGATTTTACTAGAGATGATTTAACTATTGCACTCAATGACATGGTCATTGAGTACAAGAAGTTATCAAACTCTTTTAATAAAATAAAATCAAAATATGAAGCCAATAACTCTCTTTTATCTCAAGTTTATGACCAAAATTTTCTGAAAATAAAGTGGCTGAGTTCTCCTCTGAGAATGAGATGCTCAAAGAAAAGTTTTAAATTATATTTTCTGAAAACAAACGCTTGACCTATGTGGTAAGTTTTGGACAAAGTCTGGAGATGCTGTAAGACAATAAATTTATATGCTGAGGCCTGCCGGATGCAAATCCGGTTTATGATTTGACAATAATGACTCAGACAAGTACTGTAAGAAGTTAAGCTCAACAACGGACAAGTTTAAGCCAATAAACTTTGTCAAAGGGAGTTTAACTGATAAAGGAACTGATCCAAGATGTGAGGATCTAACCTTAAAAGATGAGATTACTTATGTTCTGCCAATAATAAGCTGGCTGAAACCTAAGAAGAAAACAACCAACAATTCTGGAAAACTAAATCATGACAAGAAGTCAAGGAGTTTTAAACAAAAACCATCCTCTGAGGTTAAGGGAATAGTTGCTAGCAGGAAGACGTCCGCTAAACCTAAATCATACGCACTTATCACTACACAAAAAGGAAAGTCCATCAAAATAACTTAAATATGGATTCCTAAGGGACTGATTGACCGAGGACCCAAGTGAATGTGGGTACCAAAAGATTGTAAATATGTTTTTGTGTAGGTTGATTACTTGGGGAATTCAATTTGGTATCTGGATAGTGGATGTTCCAGGCACATGACTGGAGATAGACGACTTCTAATTGAAATAACAGAATGCTCAGGTCCTAAGATCACTTTTGGGGATAACCACAACGGTAAGACCATGGGTAAGGGTAAGATTATCCATGGTAATCTAACCATCAATAACGTACTGCTTATTGAAAACTTGTGTTATAACCTAACATCATTAGTCAATTATGTAATAATAGATTTTTTTGTTGATTTTCAAACTCATGCATGCCTGGTTAGTGATCAACAAGGTAATATTCTATTGACCGGAAGTAGGGTAGGAAAATCTTATAAAATGAACTGTAAAAATGAGATATTTAATCTCATATGCATGATTACCAAAACTGATCAAAACTGGCTATGGAGAAAAATATTAAATCATCTTAATTTTAAAACCATCAACAACATTTGTTTACATAACCATGTTTTTGGTTTACCTAATTTGAAGTTTTTAAAGGACAAGGTTTGTCCTGCTTGCTAGTTAGGCAAGAAGAGCAAATCATCGTTCAAAAGTAAAGGGAAATCTCAGTCCAACCAGTGCTTGAAACTTTTACATATGGACCTATTTGGTCCAATTCCTGTAAAGAGCTTGGGAGGAATGAGATTAATCCTAGTCATTATTGATGATTTTTCAAGTTTTACATGGGTTATATTTTTGCAATATAAGGATCAGACGGCTGAAAATCTTATTAATATTCTTAGAAGACTTCAAAATAAAAAAATCTTTAAGTATTATTCAGATTAAAAATGATCGAGGAACCAAATTCACCAACATATGCCTAACTTCCAATCTCGATAAATCTGGTATTAGACACGAGTTGTCTAGTTCCAAATTTCATAGCAAAATGGTATTGCTGAGAGAAGAGTCAAGACACTAAAGGAAACAACGAGATCGATGCTTGCTAACTTATGTGTTCCTCATAAGTTCTGGACAGAAGCCATAAACACAACATGTTATACACAAAATCGATCAATAATTAACAAACGTTTTTGACAAAACACCTTATGAACTGTTTTATGGAAGAATTTCTATAGTTTCTTACTTTCGAGTATTTGGGTGTATGTATTTCATTAATAACAATATGAAAGAATATTTGACCGCTTTTGATGCTAAAGTAGATACAAGAATCATTTTAGGATACTCCTCAATCAATAAGGCTTTTAGAGTGTACAATAATTGAACACAAACTGAGGAATCCTTTCATGTTGTTTGTGATGAATCTGTTGAACACAATTATATTGATCCCATCGAACTTGCTAATAGATTAGAAGCAACAAGTCTTGAATCTGATAGTGAAGATGAAACTCCTGTCCAAAGGACTTATTCGTCTGATCAAGTGGCTAATCCAGTTGAGATTCAACCATACGTTCAAACTTCTGTTCAACAGGCTGTTGATAGTTCGGACGTCGCGGAGCCAACTTATCCAACGTGTAATCCTGTAGGATAAAACTTTAAATGGAATAGAAATCATCCACCAGAATTGATAATTGGTAATCCTAACTCTCATCGTAGGACAAGACGTTCATTGTTGGATGAAATGGCTAACTCCACCTTTATTTCTCAAATTGAGCATAAGAAAATTAGTGAATTAGTGCTTGATCTAGATTGGATCAATGCCATGCAATAGGAGTTAAATCAATTTTTGAGAAATAAAGTGTGACATCTAACTCCAAGACCGACTAATCAATCAGTCATTGGAATAAGATGGGTTTTTTTGAAACAAGCTCAGTGAGGATGGCTTAGTTTTGAGAAACAAAGCCGGGTTGGTTGCTCAAGGATATAGACAGTAGGAATGAATTGACTTTGAGGATTCATTTGTACCTGCGGCTAGACTTGAGGTAATCAGAATCTTCCTAGCTTATGCATCTTTTAAGAATTTCAAGGTTTTTCAAATGGATGTGAAAAGTGTATTTTTAAATGGTACTTTAAATGAAGATGTTTATGTTGAACAACCTCCTGGTTTTTAAGATCATTCTTTACCAAATCATGTTTTTAAACTTGACAAAACTTTATATGGTTTGAAACAAGCTCCAAGAACTTGGTATGATACTTTGACTAAATATATGTTTGATCATGATATCATTATTGGCTCAGTTGACAAAACATTGTTTAGATTTGTTAAAAACTCTCATATTCTGCTTGTTGAAGTCTATGTTGATAAAATTATATTTAGGTCAACTAACCCCAGATTATGTGAGAAATTTGCCAAGCTGATGCAAGACAGATTCGAGATGAGTATGATGGGAGAAGTAACCTTCTTTCTTGGCCTTCAAGTTCGTCAAATTAAATCAGGGACCCTCATCAACCAAGTCAAATACATAAATGAGCTGTTAAAGAAGTTTGGAATGGAGAGTTGCTCGGCTACAACCACTTCAATGAGCTCTTCCAGCAAGTTAGACAAAGATGAAGATGGACAAAGTGTAGACATTACTTCCTATAGAGGACTTAACGGCGGTTTCCTCTATCTTACTACCAGCCGACCCGACATCAAGTTTGCTGTCGGCGTCTATGGAAGATTTTAGAGTAATCCTAAAATATCTCACTTTATTTCTATTACGCGTATTTTGAAATATTTAAAGGGGACCCAAAATGTGGGACCGTGGTATCCGAATGATAACAATTTCAATCTAAAGAGTTTCTCAGACGCATATTATGCAGGTTGCAAGATTGATCGAAAAAGTACCAGTACAACTTGCTAGTTTCTTGGTGATCGTTTGATCTCTTGGTTCAGCAAGAAGAAGACGTCGGTTGCCACGTCTACAGTTGAAGTTGAATATCTTGTAATAGGAAGTTGTTGTTTACAGCTCTTGTGGATTCAACAACAACTGAGGGAATATGGAATTGAAGAAGAAGAATCTCCGATTTTCTACGACAACACAAGTTCAATTGCTATCATGTAAAACTCAGTTCTGCAATCTCGGACAAAGCACATCGAAATCAGACATCACTTCATCTGAGAGCATGTCAGACAAAAGAATATTTGCCTTGAATATGTCCCAATAGATCAACAAGTGGAAAACGTGTTCACGAAACCACTACCCGAGACTAAGTTTTCATAATTTAGAAATATTTTAAGGCTTGTTGATCTTGACTGATTTATTTGAACTGGTCATGCATAAATTGAGGGGAAACATGTTGTTTAAGTTTAATTGGACAGACTTGTGTAGACGGAGGTCTCAATATATCAAATGGATTAGTAGTCTTAGTTTAAAACCTACACGGTTAGACGTCGAAGTCTAATAGACGTTTAGACGATTCTAAGACTAGCGTAGTTAGACGCTCATGTCTACCCAGATACACGTCTAACGCGTAGTATTTATGCGTAATTAGACGTTTGAAGTCTAATAGACTTTTGTATGTCTGGAAGACAAGCGTGGTTAGACGTCGGCATCTAATAGACGCCTATCCAACTTAGAGGCAAAGAATGTGGACAGTAAGTTAAACGTCTAACTACGTACGTCATTAGACCTTTCATCTTTAGGCGAATGGGACAACTGTCCAGTGCTACATTATCTGTCTATGTACTATTCCCGCCAAAAATTGAACAGTCATATCTTCAATAACTTGAAGATATGTGTCTCTCAATGTTAAAAGAATGACTAAAATTTCTAATGTCCTTTCATTGCACGTATTACATTAATGACAGACTTTTATGATTATATCCTTAAATGCTGCTTATTTTAAATGATGAGTCTATTGGGAACATGTTTCTAAGTTTTTGACGGTTTATATACTCATTGCTTTTATTAGTTATACGCCAGTCTTCTTCTATAAAAGAACGGTCATATTCAAAGGGATTGATTATCTCACTTCGTATTCTCTGTCTAAGAAATCCTATTGTGTCTCTTAGTATTCTGAATCCCTGGTTCTCAAAAAACTCTTCGAAATGGGTTATCTTGTGCCTTCTAGTCTTTAGATAGACTTTGATTCTGTGTCCTCCGTGATCATTCCTGAAATGGTCACCATGTTCGATTCTGTTAGAAAAATTAAGTAAGTTAATTTTAAAACCGACCAAACACTTCTTAAAACGCTTTCAAACCGGCCATCACTTACAAGTTTTGAATATTTATTCTAAATAATCAAAAAATGGAGAAATTGTTAGAAAAATTAAGTAAGTTAATTTTAACCGGACAAAGAACTTAACCAGTCTCAAAATTTCCTTTTGCAGGTACCGCATCGGACCGGTTAAGACACTCTGTCTCAAAGAATCCGGACAATCAACGAAAAATGGTTTTACTCTCCCAACCGGATCGGCTAAAATGATAAATCGCATGAAGCATCCTTTCCGGCCAGCTCAAAAATTGAACATCTTAAGGCCAACGGGAAAGTATTCAAATTGATAAAATTTGTGAAAGATGACGTAATGAATCTCTTAGAAATGAACATAAGAAGGATCCGTGATCTGAGTCAGAAGCATGCAACAAAAGCAATGATGATTAATTATCCAAGATCACAAGCAAATCTTCTTAAACATGCGGTCGGCTAATGCATGTTTTCCAGATGTCCAAAATGACAAGGCGTACACGCCACCTGATCCTAACCGGTTCGGTTGACCAATCAATAGATGAGAGAGAAATATGACTGTTGTCATATTCTTTATATAAAAAGGGCCAGGAGTAATAACGCGCGCAAGCTAAAATTAACTCACTTCTTCATACATTCAAACATGAAAACATTCTGAGTTCATGTAGCTTTACTAATTCAAAGTTGTAAAAGAAATCTGTGTATTTTACCTTGTGTAAAAGTATTACATCATTGTGTGAGTGGTGTAACCGACGAGCAGTAAATAAAACTCGATCGGATTGTAGTTGTGAAATATTCAAGTTAGTGAATATCATTCTCACTGTTTGAGAAGAAGGGGTGATGTAGGAGATTCAACTCCGAACATCCATAAAATTATGTCTTGTGTTCTTTACTTTACATTCCAGCTTACTCGCTCTAACCGAATCGTAACACTATTCACTCCAACTGAACCGGCTTTCCCTAAATTCAAACCGAACCGACTTTCTCTCCACCTTAACCGACTTCTCCTAATACCTTCCAAACCGAATCGTGTACGTTGCTTCAGATTGAAACAGACATTTTCACCCTTGAACTCGGTTCAAGAGCGTGTGACAATATGTATAGTGTTAAGAGCGGTTCTAGTCCTTAACCGGATTAGTTCCAATTGTTGTGTGTGTTGTTGTAAGAGATCTACCTTTAGCCGGACCCCGGTCCCCTATCGGCGATTCTGATCCTAACAAGTGGTATTAGAGCAGGAATCTTAACACTCAAGCAACCGAAAGAAGATGGGAAGCATGACCCACAACGATAAGCCACCGATGCTAAGAAGTGAAGCGTTTAGCGGATGGAAGGTTCAGATGTATCTACATCTGATAAGTTTAGATGATGAAATGAAAACCATCCTAAAGGAAGGACCGATAAAGATTGACAAGGAAAGTGGAGCATGGACAACTGAAATTAGAAGAAGAAGTAACCTGGATAACCATTGCATGAGACACATTTTCAAAGTCGTGGACGACAATACGTTCAACAAAATCAGAGACTATCAAAGTGCAAAGGAAACCTGGGAAACTATCATTCAGATCTATGAAGGAAACGGAAGGACTAAGGAAAACAAAATCTTGGTGGCAACTCAAAAGTATGAGAACATCAAGATGAGGCCAAGAGAAAACATGAAGGAATTTAGTGACCGGTTCACTACCGTGGTCAACGAGCTGTACACACTTGGGAAGAGATATGAAAACCGGAAGATCATCGTAAAAACATTGAGATCTCTACCAAGTGCATGGGACATAAAGACCATGGTAATGAGAGAATCAAGCAACCTCGGGAAGATGAAGCTGCACGATGTGTTTGAGGACCTGAAAACTTATGAATTCTAGATGAAATCTCGGATCGAAGATGAAGAAGCAACATCAACCGCAACTAGAGCTCTAGTTACATCGGTGGAACCAGCGGTTCCTGTATCAGACGCCCCGGTTCCTGTCAAAAGCGCTGATCAGATTAATGAAGACGTGATGGCCATACTAGCACAATAATTCGGGAGATTCATAAAGAAGAATCAACCATTTAACAACAACTACAACTATAATTACACCGACAAATCCAATGTAAGATGTTTTGACTGTGAAGTATTGGTCATTACAGGTCGGAATGCAGAAGTCCAAGACGAGATGACCAGAAACCAACAAGTAACTACCAGAGAAACGACTACTAAAGAAACGACAACCAGAGAAATGAATTTCAACGGAATGACCGGCAGTGAACCAAAACCAGTAAAGGAAATGAGATCCAGAAGACACTCATAGCATCTGACGGTGGAAGCGACTAGGCCTACTCCGACACCGAAAATGACGAAGAAAGAGTTACTTGCTTCATGGCAAATGAAGAAGAGGTATTCGACTTTTCCTCTGAAAAATTTACTAAAGAAGACTTAGTTACTGCACTCAATGACATGGTCGCTGAGTTCAAAACCTTGTCTGCCCTTATACCGATTCGGTCAATCCATGAAACCAGAGAGTCAAGTGGTACCGCTGGTGAGCCAAGTGAAACCACGGTATATGAACCGGTTGGACTATCCTTCGAGAATGAGAAGCTCAAGGAGACAGTTCAATCGGTAACCGAAGAAAATGAAAGAACCAAATATGTCACGGCTTCCTGGAAAAGATATAGTGAAACGGTGAGTCTGATGTCAAAATATCACGACATCCCAAATGCATATTCCGTCTTGGATACAAGAACAACCAATCCGCCAACCGGAACTCCTCCAACGGGATGAAACTCACAAAAGACAATCTTCCCTTTGTAAGATATGTCAAGAGCTCTTCAACCGACAATGAGGCAGAACGTGACTTTATACCGGAAAATGAAATAAAATATGTAAGTCCAACCGAATCGGAAAAATAGCTTCATTCTGAGAGAAGGAAAGCCAACCGACCAGCAAGTAAACAAACCAATACACGTTCACTAAGAACTAATCAACACTCCCCACCATCACAACATAAGGCACTCTTAGGTAGACAAAAAGATGAGAAGCCAAACAATGGTAAAACAATTAGAACTATTGCTGGAAAAGTTATCCGACTTATTAAAGTCTGGATCCCTAAGGGATTAATCAACCACGGACCCAACTGAATGTGGGTACCAGAAAGGTGTAAATATTTATTTTTTGCAGGTCAAGAGGAGCAAACGGTTAGAAAACTCGGAGTTGTACTTGGACAGCGGGTGTTCAAGACACATAACCGGAAACAATGGACTACTAGCTGATATCATTCATGAAGCCGGATCAATGATAACTTTCGGCGACAATTCAAAAGATAGAGCCGTGGGCAAGGGTAAGATTGTCCATGGTAATCTGTCTATAAACAAGGGGCTCTTTGTAAAAAACTTGTATTTCAATCTATTAAGCATTAGTCAAACGTGTGACATAGGGTACACAATTGAATTTCATAAACATGCATGTTTAGTTAAAAATCACCAAGGTGACACTCTCTTAACCGGAAATAGAATAGGAAACATTTACAAAGTAGATTGGAAAACTAAGATTGAAAACCTGGTTTGTATGATAGCTAGAAATGATCCGAACTGGCTCTGGCACAAACGGCTAAACCATCTAAATTTCAAAACTTTAAACTTCATATGTTCTAAGGAATTGGTTCATGGTTTTCCAAACATCACATTTTCCAAAGATAAAGTATGTGCTTCATGTCAAATGGGAAACAAATAAAATCATGTTTTAAAAGCAAGGGAAATTTTTAGTCCGAACGATGCTCAGAATTACTACATATGGACCTGTTTGGACCGGTTAGGGTCACAAGCCTAGGAGGCATGCATTATACCATGGTAGTTGTTGATGGGTACTCGAGATTTACTTGGGTAACATTTTTAGCTTCTAAAATTCAATCTACACCGAACCTGATCAAGTTACATTTAAGGATACAAAATGAGAAATCCATCCGAATTAACCGAATTAGAAGTGATAGAGGAACCAGATTCACAAACATTACCTTAACTACTTTTTTCTTGATGAGGTATTAGGCACGAGTTTTCTAGTGCTAGAACACCTAAAAAAAATGACTTGGCTAAGAGAAGAAACCGAACTCTGAAGGAAGCTGCAAGGTCCATGATAGCCGATTCTGGTATTGCTAAAAAGTTTTGGGCTGAAGCTATCAGTACTGCATGTTATACCAAAAACCGGTCTTTAATTACCAAACATTTTACTAAAACACCATTTGAAATATACCATGACAAAGTTCCTAACATCCGATATCTTAGAATCTTTGGCTGTAAGTGTTATGTTCACATCAACGACAAAAGTTATTTGACTGCTTTTGATGCTAAATCCGATGAAGGAATAATGTTGGGCTATTCAGCCGTAAGTAAAGCATTTAGAGTTTATAATACTAGAACATTAACGGTTGACGAAACTTCACATGCTGTTTTTGATGAATCGGTTGAACGTAACACTACAGTACCCTTCGACCTTCACAACAGAATGGAAAATTTCAATATATATTCTGATGATGAAGATGAGGTTCCAATTTATAGACGGTTTGTCAATGATCAAGCGGTTAATGCTGAGACTCAGCCTGATGAAGCTGCTTTACCGCAGGAAGTTGAGACCTCAGTGTCCACTGAGGAAATCGGTCGGTCTGACTCGGCTCAGCCTACCAATACGTCTAACCTTGATCAGTTAACCGAATGTTCGGAAGACACTACCAGAATTAACCTCAGCTTTCATATCACAAATTGAGCCGAAAAAGGTGGATGAAGCGTTGCAAGATCCCGATTGGATTTTAGCAATGCAAGAAGAGTTAAACCAGTTTGAAAGAAATAAAGTCTGACACTTAGTTCCAAGACCGAAACATAAATCGGTAATAAGAACAAGATGGGTGTTCAGAAATAAACTCAATGAAGACGGTTTGGTTACGTGGAACAAAGTCAGGCTAGTGGCTCAATGATACAAACAGGAAGAAGGCATTGATTTTGAAGAATCATTTGCTCACGTGACTAGACTTGAAGCCATTAGAATATTTCTGGCATTTGCAGCTTTCAAAAATTTTAAGGTTTTTCAAATGGATGTCAAAAGTGTTTTTCTAAACGGTAAACTAAGTGAAGAAGTGTATGTTGAACAACCTCCCGGTTTTAAAAATCCGGAACTAATAAATCATGTATACCGGCTTGATAAAACCCTTTGAAATAGACTCCAAGAGCCTAGTATGATACCCTAACCGAATTCCTATTTGATTACAAATTTACAATAGGTTCGGTTGACAAAACACTTTTTAAATTTGAGAAAAAAGAACACATTTTACTTGTTCAAATATATGTGGATGATATCATTTTCGGATCAACCGATCCTAAATTATGTAACAAATTCTCAAAGTTAATGACTGACAGATTTGAGATGAGTATGATGGGAGAATTAAGTTTCTACCTAGGTCTTCAGGTTCGACAAATTAATACCGGAACAATCATCAGCCAGCCTAAATAAACAGCCGAACTACTTAAGAAATTTGGAATGGACACTTGTGCCGAAGCGGCTACTCCAATGAGCTCATTAGTAAAACTGGATAAAGACGAGGACGATTAAAGAGTAGATATAACAGCCTCCTGATGAATCATCGGATCACTTCTCTATCTAACAGTCAGCCGACAGGACATCCTATGCGCGGTCGGAGTATGCAGAAGATTTCAAGCCAATCCAAAACAATCACATTATACCGCGGCTAAAGATCTTAAAATATCTGAAAGGAACTCAAGACGTGGGACTATGGTACCCAAAAGACTCAAGTTTTAACCTAATAAGTTATTCTGATGTAGACTATATAGGCTGCGAAATTGATCGAAAAGAACGAGCGGAACATGCCAGTTTCTGGGAGACCGGCTCGTCTCTTGGTATAACAAAAAGAAAACATCAGTTGCCACTTCAACCGTAGATGCAGAGTATCTAGCAGCCGAAAGCTTTTATGCACAAGTCCTTTGGATTCAACAACAACTAAGGGATTTCGGTGTAATTGCTGAAGAGTCTCTAATCTTTTGTGACAACACCAGTGCAATAACAATTACATAAAATCCGGTGTTGTACTCAAGAACAAAGCATATTGATATCAAACACCACTTCATCCGGGAACACGTTCAGCAGAAACACATCCGGATGGAGTATGTCTCAACCGAACAGCAAGTGGCTGACATCTTCACCAAGCCACTCCAGGAAGCTAAGTTCTCTTATTTCAGAAATATCTTGGGACTTACTGATAGTAAAACAACTTATACCTTATTTGTTACTGCATGTTTTCAAAACTCCAAACTTTATGAAAAACCGGGGCATGAGCTCTGGGAGAAGTTCACGCTTCTCAAGCCATACCTCAATAGGAAATTAAACACTCAGGGATGCTAACCGAAAAGATATCTCCGGATAAGCTTGACTAATTCACACTACCAAATCACATGTAAATATGTTGGGCAGTTCAAATGACTTGGGTAAAACAGACAATTTATTCCCTAAGTTGAACAAATGTCGGCTTAGTTCGACATTTCCTCACACCGGAATAAGCTATCTCGATAAAACTAGTCATGGAAAACTAACCAATAAAATGCATAATGATTTCGGTAACTGAATTGTTCCGGCTAACTTGGGACAGCTGACCGCTGTTTCTATGCATGCTTTTATGATTATACTTATAAAAAATTAAAACAGTCTATACCTCAATCAAAGTGAAGACACGTGTCTATCACTAAAAGAGGAAGACTAACATCCCTTCCATATTTTTAAAACCATGATGAAAATCTTTTTGTCATCATTACTTTGTCATTGGAAATAACCATTATACACTTACACAAGTTAACCTCATAATAATTACGAAATGACATATCTAAGCATGCTTACCATCGACTGGCTATTTAAGTAGCTAATCTAATCCAATCTCAAAACACTATTCATCACAAGAAAACTCTCTAAGCAAAACTCTCTAGAAAAATGTCTTGCTCTCTCTCCAAGAAATTTCTTCTAGCCGATTTCGAATCGGTTGTTAACGCTGAGGACAATGAAGTCCAATGCATCTTAAGAGCTCTTGAGAGCACCGATCTAAGAAGGTTCTTAGAAAACCGCTATGCCATTAACTATTCCTTAGTTAATGAGATCTTTGAGACAACAAGGGTGATACATTAAAAAGTAATCTTTGCTGAAGTCCATGGACAATCATGCTTATTCAGTTCGACAGACTTCACAAATTTTTGCGAGCTGCCAACTGAAGGAGTCACTGACCTAATCTATTCTCCAGTGTTCATCGAAGAGATGAGACATCACTTCTCCGGCTCTTTGACCCCGGTTAACACCTGGGGACCCAAGAGCTTACTCGCTAAAGAATACCAGGTCCTTAGCGAGATCTTGAGCAAGTCCATCTTGGCTAGGGACAAGTTCCAATCCTACACCCAACGCATCTTCGAGATGATGACTGCCATCACCTACAAAACTAAGGTGAATTGGGCCTGGATCATTTTCGACAATTTGAAGAAGCTAATCATCTCCAAGAAAACCGGCTACGCTCCACAATTGAGCGGTTTGTTCAACCACTTCTACAACTATCACGGCTCGAGTATCATTCTCAACCCGAAACAGTTGTTGACAAAGGAGATAATTCAAGAGATGATCGATAGATGGGACAAGGAAATGGCCAAGAAGACTCCAATAGTTGGGTCGTCCCACTATTAATCTTCTTTTGTTCTTAATCGACTAATGATGATTCATTCTCGCTTCTTTTCCTTTTCCACTATCGAACCGGTAAGTTTGTTGTACTACCAGTTCGGCACATTATCTTTTAATGACAAACATTTCTTTCCTTTTTCGGCTCAATCTTAGGACATAAAAAACTTAAAACTCTGAAAAATATCCAAAACCGAATAATTTCAAATATACATTGGGAACAGACATATTCATTTCCCAAAAGGCGTGCCTAGTCCGGATAGGCCATTCAGCCTACATCGTACACTTTCAAAGATTATTCTCTTGAAAAGGCATCAAACATTTAATGCATTCATTGACAATACATAAACGGTCTGATTTTCAAAATATTCTCATTAAATGCTTCCTAACCATCTCCACTATATAAGGACATCATCCTCCTTAAAGTAAATCACACTTTGAAAGTATCTCTCTCTCTAAATCTTGAACTTCATCTCTTTTCAAAACTCTCAAAATGAATTCTCAACTCCGGAACTCAATCATCGTAGATTTTGAAACAGTTCTTAATTCCAAATTCGAAGGTGTACTTATTCAACCTTTGATTGTATCCGGCTTACGAACTTTTATTGAAGGATCGGACTCCATCCTCGAAGAGGAGGTGCACGAGTTCTTCGACAATGCCCAGGTGAGAGATGATGGCATCATCACCACCTACATCGACTACGAGTTCTACCAGCTCACTAAAGAGTCATTCACAGATTTCTTCAACCTACCATCCGAAGGATTTTCGAATTTTCCAACCCCTCCCCCCTTTCGAGCAAAAGAACGTTATTCATTCATCTTCTCCGGCACCACTCATCCGGTTGAATGCCACAGTCTGAAAGATGACCTGGCCCCTCATATCCAATTTCTCTAGGACATAATCCAGCAGTCAATCTTAGGACACATGCCGAATCAGCGGTACACTCGGCAAGTGTATGACCTCATGACCTCAATCAACAAATTCTCACCCATAAACTGAGCCTCATTTATCTTCAACAACTTGAAGGAGCTCATCACGGCTCCGAGAAGAAGAATCGACTTTGCCCCCAAAATCAGCCGGTACATTCGTTCCGTCATTCCCAATCTCGGACCAGGAGTCCAAGTAGGCCCGACCAACACACTGACCAGCCACATTATGGAAAGCTGGATCGGAAGTATCGAGAACCGGACCGGCTACACCGTGGAGGAATGAATTGTGAAAATGGAAGAAGGGGACTAATATCAATCTTAAAAATTTTATCCGGTCATCTCGGTCATTTTGTTGTACGACCGGGTGACCACTCTATCTATTTTTTTCGGTTAAATCCAAGCCATCTATTCAATCTAATGTTTCCGGTCTAAAAATCTAAATTTCGATATCATCTTAACATCGGCTAAACACTTTCTGTTAAAAACACAAATTCCGACCTCACATCAAAAAAATAAATAAATAAATAATTTTCGGCTACAAACTAATTTCGGCTAAATTCAAAACTCAACCGCCAATAGTTTCCCGCTCCTGGTTTACCGCTTATAATTTACCGCCGGAATTTACCGCCAACAGTTACCGTAGTAACTTTTGGGGGGGAAATTGGCGCCTAAAACCAGAACGATGTGATGGTTCGGTACCTTAACTGCCAAGTAACCGTCTTCTATATAAAAAGCAAAATTTAGATCATTCATCATCTCACGCTCTCTCTCTCTAAAATCTCAAAGCTTTCTCGCTAATATCTCTCGTATTCATCTTAATCCCTCTTTGAATCCATCATGGGACGTAAAAATGCATTATTCATTTACATTTTGCAGATCGACTTCAAAGATATTGAGGAAGATGGAACCAACGACTTCAAGACTTTGATCGGAGCCCTTAAAGACTATGGTCTGAAGAAATTTCTGAATGGTCCGTTTATTCTTCATCAGGATGAAGTTCTGGAGTTCTTCAGCCAAGTGAGTGTAAAGAAAAGGGTCATAACTGCCACCGTATGCGGCATTACCTATGAAATCAATGAAGAACTATTTGCTGAGGCTCTCGGTCTGCCCAATGAGTGAAGGGATTTCCAGACCGGTCTATTTAAAGCCGACTCAGCAGCGGCTCGATTGGCAATTTCGAATGACCCGACTGACCTAGTGGATCACACCAGCAAGAAAAATAAACTAAAGCCGGAGTTCCGATGGCTGATGGATATAATCTCCAAATCCTTACAAGAAAAAGGAGGAAATTTTGACAACATGACCCGGTTGAAACTTGAAATGATGATTGGAATAGTCCGAGGTGACAAAATCGATTGGGCCGGTGTGTGCTCTTTGAGCAACTATGCGAAGTGGTTGCCGGAACAAAAGATAGGGTTCAAGCCTACGCCATGCAGATCGGGAAAATTCTTCGACATCTACAAATCTCAATCGGTGAAGGTTAGGACCGAAAAATCATGAATTATGAAAATGTCAAGGCCAGGACCGAAAAACCGGTCAAGGATAGAGCTCCAAGGGCAAAGGCCTCTAAGGAGGCCAAACCAGTTGTCTCGAAAGACAAAGGACCTAAAGAAGATGTGCATAAAAAGAAGGAAAACGTAGTGAAAGGCAAGTCAAAAATCAAGAAAGCCGCTAAGAAGAGAAAGTCGGTTGAGAAGAAAGCGGCTAGCGAATCTCGTAACTCCGAGAGGACACCTTCCCCCAATCCATCCGATCCGGCTCAGCCCCGACCATCCGGTCCAGTCATGATAGCCATCCCAATCAGTATGGTGGTTCCAATTCCAGTTCATTCCTCTCCTGACAAAGAGAAGGAAGCAGCCGACACAAATATACACTCAAGACCGACAGAGTCGTCGGCAAGCAAAGCTGGAGAATCCACACACAGGGGCATCTACACATACGGTAAATACCCCACCTCAATCTCATAACTCTAAATCCAGGGTCTCTCCAATCCAACAGGCCAAGGATGTGAATGAGGAAGTCCCTGAGAGGACTTCAGACCAAATTAATAAAATTATAGATGGTGTCAATCGGGTCATAGAAACCGAAGTGACATGCAAGCTCACCGAAACCGGTCAAACATATAATGTCAACTAGATAACTAAAGATGACAAGGTCAAAGAAAAGACCGAAATAGAAGAAGACGAAGAGATGATAGATTCTCCGGTAAAAGAAGGAAATACTTCTAAAAAGAGTTCTACCGGTCCTATCCCTGAGAAAACCCTTTTAACCGGACATGAGCAGAATCCGTCCCATAAGGAGCTGGAACAATAGGCTAATATTCCGGATCATGTTGTTCCGGTTTCTGAACAAGAAGTCGAGGAAATGTTTCAACAAATTCTCCACCAATTGGAGGAGTCGGCGAAGAAATATCCCGACCTTACTACCATTTGTGCAAAATCAGAAGTGAAGTTAAATTCATGCACATGCTCCTTGGCTTCACCAAAAATGAGCATTGGTTAAAAATGGTGGCCATGAAAGACGAAGTATTTGATCTGGAGAAATCTGATTTTGTTCCATTGGTCTTAGCAAGAGGAAAGCTGGTCGATGAATAGGCCAAACTACAAGCCCTGACCAAAGCACTAGAAGAGACCCGAGGGGAACCAACCGAGGTTGAAAAGAAAGTGGTGGAAAGAATTACAAAACTAATGGAAGACTTAAAAACTGATATCGCACGACTGAAGGAAGAATCGAAGGAAAAGTTTGCCGATTGCTTTTTGCATCTTGGAGATTACCAAAGTAAGCCAGTCTTTGAACTTGGTGAATTATCCAAATCGACGGGGGATGAGCAAGAAGGAAACGAACCGAAATCCAGTAAGGATAAAGACGGTCGTCATACGGCTCAAACAGGTAAATCAATAAGTAAGTCTCCTACTCATGATCACTATGCAGAATCAAACCCTCCAAATCAAGAAGAACCGAAAATGGCCATGTCGGTTCATTCTCTTCAACCGGAGCAAAGTCACGAAGTTGCACACTTATCTACCGATATAAGGGAACTAATTCTCGAGGTCGTCCAAGGCTCAATGGATAAATATCAGGCCGCAGCGGAAGCGAGGACCGCCACAACCAATTCAATCCTAATTGAGACGGTAAGATCGACAGTTGAGTCGTCAACCGCTCCACTGCAATAAATGATGCAAGTCATGGCGGCTCAGATTGAGGAACTTACAAAACTCAAAGCGGTAACTACCTACGAGAAGATCCGAACTGATGCGGAAACAACCCTTAAACTCCAAGCCGATGAAGAAAAACAAGAACGGCTAAGAAAAGAACGTGAAGAAGAAGATTTTCGTTTTGTGCAGCAACTCCAAGAGGAAGAAAAGGCCAAACAGGATGAAGACGAAACAGTTCAAGTTGAGCGGCCAAGCGACATGATAACTGGGGTCGGTCAAATAAACGAAAGAGGAAAGAGATAAACGAACTGCTATCTCGGAGTGGTCCTCAACTGGTTGGCAATCCTATTGCTCCACTCGACGATGAAGAGGAAGTAGATGATACTCCGTTGGACACAAAGAAACGGAAAGTCGTACCGACATCATTTGTTCCTTCAACCAGTCAGAGACCATTAACCGGACCTCCACCTCAACCGCCCAGATCAGAAGGCGGCTTCTTCAACTTCAACTGTTTCCCTTCCCAAAGAACATGTGTCATAGCTGGCTGGTGCATGGATGCGGATAAAAGGGAAAGAGAATGGCTAGGGGAGCAGGAGGCAACACTCAAAGCATCAAAACAGGGGGGACATCCGAATCCTTGAACTAAAGCCTTATTTATTCTACTTACCTAGCACTAAAGTTATTAGGTTTCGGTTAAACACTCTATTTTCTACATATATATTATTATCTCAGTTTATTAAGCTGGTTTTGATACTTTTCATCTAAAAGCATCAAAAAGGGAGAAATTGATATGAAAAACATTTTCAAACCGGCCAACACTTACATGTTTTGAATATTTATTCTAAATAATCAAAAAGGGAGAAATTGTTAGAAAAATTAAATAAGTTAATTTTAAAACCGACCAAACACATCTTAAAATGATTTCAATACGGCCATCACTTACAAGTTTTGAATATTTATTCTAAATAATCAAAAATGGAGAAATTGTTAGAAAAATTAAGTAAGTTAATTTTAACCGGACAAAGAACTTAACCAGTCTCAAAATTTCCTTTTGTAGATACTGCACCAGACCGGTTGAGACACTCTATCTTAAAGAATCCGGACAATCAAAGAAAAATGGTTTTACTCTCCCAACCGGATCGACTAAAATGATAAATCGCATGAAACATCCTTTCCGACCGACTTAGAAATCGAAGATCTTAAGGCCAACGAGAAAGTATTCAAATTGATAAAATTTGTGAAAGATGATGTAATGAATCTCTTGGAAATGAACATAAAAATGATCTGTGAACCGAGTCAGAAGAATGCAACAAAAGCAATGATGATTAATTATCCAAGATCACAAGCAAATCTTCTTAAACAGGCGGCCGGCTAATGCATGTCTTCCAGATGTCCAAAATGACAAGGCGTACACGCCACCTGAACCTGACCGGTTTGGCTGACCAATCAATAGATGAGAGAGAAATATGACAGTTGTCATATTCTCTATATAAAGGGGGCCAAGAGCAATATAGTAATAACGCGCGCGAGCTAAAATTAACTCAGTTCTTCATACATTCAAGCCTGAAAACATTCTAAGTCATATAGCTTTACTAATTCAAAGTTGTAAAAGAAATCTGTGTATTTTACCTTGTGTAAAAATATTACATCATTGTGTGAGTGGTGTAACCGACGAGTAGTAAATAAGACTCGATCGGAGTGTAGTTGTGAAATATTCAAGTTAGTGAATATCCTTCTCACTATTTGAGAAGAAGGGGTGACGTAGGAGATTCAACTTCGAACATCCACAAAATTATGTCTAGTTTTCTTTACTTTACATTTCGTCTTACTCACTCTAACCGAATCAAAACACTATTCACTCCAGCCGAACCGACTTTCCCTTAATTCAAACTGAACCGGCTTTCTCTCCACCTTAACCGACTTCTCCTAATACCTTCCAAACCGAATCGTGTACGTTGCTTCAGATTGAAATAGACATTTCCGCCCTTGAACTCGGTTCAAGAGTCTGTGACAATCTGTGTAGTTGCTGTAAGAGATTTATCTTTAGCCGGACCCCGGTCCCCTATCGGCGATCCCGATCCTAACAGATTCACTCAAAGCTACGGGACTTGAAAATTTTCTCAGGACTCCTGTCATTATTCATGAATCAGTGGTCTGTGAATTCTTTAAATATGGAGGTTTATATGACAACAGGCTTGTCGTAGCAAAGATTTTTAATGATCACTCTTGCTTCTGTGAAGAATCCTTCGCTAGTTTCTTCAATCTTCCAATAGAGGGGTTATCTGAGTTCCCAACATATTCCGAGGAAGTCTTATCTGAGATGAGGCGTGCCTTCTCCGACACAACTCGTGATGGGATTCTCATTCCTACCGAAACTCACAAACTAAAGTCCGCTCTCATTCAAAAACTTGGCAGCAATGATGTCTCCTGAAAGGAGGTCTCCTAGGTATGTTGCCCAACTCAGCATGCTACTTCCTACTCTCCTTTCAAGTGTTGGGGGACATTGGGTCCTCATTAAATCCTCTAGAGTCTTGAACTATAAAAGAGTTCTTGACTACGATCTCTGGATAAGAAGGATTAAGATCAAGAAAAGAAATTGGGAGATCCTTTTGGTCGAAAGAGATCACTAGGAATGTATTGCTCCCGATGATGTTAAAAAGGGAGAAAGTAAAAGAAGTGGCCTTAGGCCTAGTGGGAACTAAGGGTAGAAAGAGATAAGAAAAGACCCAATATTTTTTTTTGGGAAATTTTCGTTTATGTTATTTATCCTCCAAACATTTTGAAAGTATAAATATAAGATATTTTGTTCATTATTGCTTTGTTGTTTATCTATTGTGTCTATTTGTTTTAATCTTTAAACTAAGTTTTAATATCATCAAAAATAGGGAAATTGTTGGGTCAAATTATTTTAGTAATTAAGAGAATAAGCGTATTCTATGCCAACTTTATTTTGATGATATGTGATTAAAACTTAGTTAAGAATGAAACTAAGTTGTCTATTCATTTTGTGTAGGTGCATAAGACTATGCTGAATTAGACTTGGTCTAAGAAAGGTAAATAGACGTAAAACGTAGTTAGATATTGATGTCTAACTCCTTCAGACAAGTCTGGAGGGATGCAAAGTTAGACGTTGTAGTCTAACTCTATTATATGTGGTAGTCTAATGGGAAACGTAGTTAGACGTTGACGTCTAACTCTTTTAGACAAGTCTGAAGGAATGCGAAGT
Source organism: Impatiens glandulifera (assembly GCF_907164915.1). Classification (NCBI taxonomy): domain Eukaryota; kingdom Viridiplantae; phylum Streptophyta; class Magnoliopsida; order Ericales; family Balsaminaceae; genus Impatiens; species Impatiens glandulifera. The sequence continues at coordinate 22,136,923 of NC_061866.1, forward strand.
TAGACGTTATAGTCTAACTCCATTAGACGATGTAGTCGAATGGAAACATAGTTAGACGTTGACGTCTAACTCCTTTAGACAAGTGTGAAGGGATGCAAAGTTAGACATTGTAGTCTAACTCCATTAGACGTGGTATTCTAATGGGAAACGTAGTTAGACGTTGATGTCTAACTCCTTCAGATAAGTGAAGGGATGCGAAGTTAGACGTTGTAGTCTAACTCCATTAGACGTGGTAGTCTAATAGTAAACGTAGTTAGACATTGACGTCTAACTCCTTCAGACAAGTCTGAAGGGATGCGAAGTTAGACGTTGTAGTCTAAATCTATTAGACTCGGTGGTCTAATGGAACGCGTAGTTAGACGTGGATGTCTAACTCCCTTAGACTTGGTAATCTTATGGAGCACGTCTAATGCCTCACTTCAGCAGTCGTCTGAAGTTAGCATATGTCTAACCACGATTAACTAGTTGTCTGCTACTCTACTCCACTAACTCATATGCAGTCTAACAAGCCAGCTAATTGTATCCAATGAACAAACGTCACGTACGCAAATGTCCTTCAAACGTTTTGTCTAGTACAAGACATTATCATAAGAATATTCGACGCACTACCAGTTCGGTACGATCACGAGTCATTTTCTCAGAGTCTGCTATACTCTTGTACTGTGGGAAGCCTTCCAATGGACGCTTGCCATGTGTCCATGAAGAAGATTCAGCCGTTTGTGTCCTTCTACTATAAATAGATGCTCAAGGAAAATAGACGAATCACCCGTTACCAATCTTACTTGCTTACACTCTTGCTCTTACTGATTTCTTACATCATTCAAGCTTAAGAGAGAAAGAATCAAATTGCTGTCTAACTGTGAAAATATTGTTGATAATATTATATGTTGAACAAAGGTTATTTTGTTCAAAAGAGTGTTAGCTAGTTCAGTAACCTGTATTTGATTCAAACAATTTAGTGAAATCCTTCCGGATATGGAAGTAGGGTGACGTAGGAGGGTTTGCTCAGAACATCCATAAATAACTTCATGTGTTCTTTACTTTCTGTAATTCATCTTTCATTGGTTCAAAGCTTCAAATCCGACGAACACTTCCGCACTTGAAATCGTTTTAAGAGGTCGAAGGATTTGTGAAGAATAAAAACAGATATTAATCCCTCATAGGATTATTATCGAATCATTTGTCATAAGTTGTTATCAATTGCCAGAGCGTAGTCTCTATTGGTTATACCGATCCTATCAAAGACTTCCCTGAATTCATAGCCCCGTCAACATCCACAAGAGTTAATTGACTATCCTTAGAATCACTCGAACCTTCAACATCTATGTCCACTCCAATAGTGAACATAGTCGCACATGTAATTGTGATGTTGCTGAATAATCTTTCATACATATTTTCATTCTCAATTCCACCAAACTTAAAATTACTAAGTTTGACATGATCGTGTTCAACACAAAATAACCAACAATAAATCATTTTACTTTCACTATTTATATTTGTCTAATGTAACCCTTAGAAAAACCCTTGCATCGATTTCCGTAAAAAGCTCGAGGTTTGATAAATTTAATATTGGTTTGTGTGTTAGGAATTTTCTTTTAAAATAAAACATTAATTTTAAAATATTTTTTTAATTCCTGACAAATTTTGAAATTAATTAAAAATAATTAACTTCGGGGATATACAATAATCAAATCGCAATTTGATTCTTTTAGAAATCCTTTAGTTTAACTTAATTAAACATAATTAATATTAAAGATTATTTATTTTGAAACAGAGTCGCCAATTAATGTTTGAATATAAATAAAAGTTGACATACGTGTACAAACATATTGACTAAAGTTTTCTTTTAGTTCATGTTTCGTGATACTCGAAATAGGGCTTTTGCGCTTAATCTTCCGTACCCGTTTTAAAACCGTGCCTACTTATAAAGTTAGCTTTTGAATATCGGTTGTATAACGTTTGAGTTTTAACCGATTATTCTTTTGGTCCTAAGAATGTGTAAGGTTTGTGTTAAATTTAAAATATTGAAAAAACAATATTTAAATGATGGTACCTATTACAAATGATTGTTTACGGAGGAAATACTTGAAGAATATCAGTTATTTTTAAATGTTTGGGGTTTAGAAATAAACACCAAACAAGATTTTGTCAAAATATTTTTGTGGAAATATCTAAAATTATTTTAAATGAATTTACTAATTTTTCATAATTTTTAGAAAATTATTTGTAGTCCCAAAATTAAAAAAATAATTTTGAGTTTTAAAAAGGGAAACCAAACCGACCTTAGGACCGGAGTCCTAAGCATTGGGTCTGTAAGCATGAAAATTAAACATACCCAAATTTATAATAATATTTATAATTTAAAAATAATATTTATGATGATCCATTCCTAGTCAAAGCCCTGTCATCTTACTGGCATGTAGTAAGACTATTATGGTAGTCTATTCCCAACAAAATTCAACAGATAAAGAATGATTTTGTATCGATCCGACCTATGAATCATGATTATAATTCATTCCCAACATCTGTTGCCATCCAGATTCTATCATTCTACCTTATAGGTGGAGTAAAAATTTCAAATGTTCAACCTCAAACCCATGTTTTCCAAAAACAAAGTGTGTTTTATTTAAAATCGGTTCGAGAGGGGCATTCTGTAAGCATGAAAATTTGACATACCAATTTATAATAATATTTATTATTTTAAAAATATATTTTGAATTTGTTAATTCAAAATAATCAAAAGGAGAGGTTAAAGTAAATTATGATTAATAATTGTAATAACACTAATTAGAAAAATGAATTAAAAAAACAAAAAATAATTTGGGATTAAAATATTGTATTTATTTTATCGAAATTAAACCCAAAGAGTGGTTGATATAATTTAATTATAATTTTATACACAAATTATGTGTAATTTGTAGCCTAAAATAATTAAATAAATACCCCAAAATACTCAAAAATAAAATAAATGAACATAATTTTTTATTATGTTTTCAAAAAGATTTTTGTGTGTTAATTTGGTGAAGAAAAATAAAAGAAGGGTTAAAAAATCGATTTGAAATAATTTTTTTATTAAATATAAAAACTGATGATCTAGTGTGGCCGAAATTAAAGAAATCGACTACATCAGGATTTATATCCATTGGATCAGCACTGAATTTTTATCCAGGGCCTAGGAACACGTCCTGTAGCCAGTTGTAACCAAAGAAACCCACGTCTGGGTCCATATAGGATTAACTAACGGGACGCTAACCCCGTTACCCTAGATGCCCGAACGCCTGTCAGATCAACAACAAATCGCAATGACGCGTTTTATATTAAATGAAATGAAGTTGTTTTGATTGTCTTTTCCGATGAGACAGGTTAACTCCGGAGAATCGCGCTAGACATCGACGATCCTTCAAGAAACTTTGTCTTCATTATTTCTCATCCTTATCCTTCCAAAATTCACTCATGTGCACGTCTCTCTCTCGACGTCATTTCCCCTAAGGATTGAAGTCAAAACCTATCCTAGAACTAGGCATACGAAGACAAAATAAAAACGAAGAAGATGAACATCAGAAGTAAAATCGAATATGAATTCAACTTTGAAACTGACCTATCTTAGGTATAAATACTCCACAGGTCTTATTCTTTCAATCCATCGAACGAAATCCAAGAGTTATGACCTGCTTGAAGATCTTCAAAGAAGATCCGACGACTATTTTTTTGAAGAAACTGCTCTGGTGTTCTTAGCTTCGATCCAGAGCTTTGGAAAGATTATTTAAGATCATATGAGCGTTCTCCAATCACAAGTATGCTTCCTAACTATTTGTGATTCAAGTTATGATTCAAACTTGATTTTTACAACTTCGGTCCTATTGATCTTATTTAGTGTTCAATTTTTTACTTTCTATAGTTTAAATCAATCCTTAAATGATTACAACATTCACGTCGTAAGAAATTTCATCAATTCAACCCAATAAAAAAACCAAATTTGATTTGAAAATTTAGATATTTTGAATTTCGTGTTCTTCAGCTTTTGAGTTCGATTTTTGATTTGCCTAACATGTTTGTAAACATGTTAGAATGAGCTTCAAATCATATTACATACATCACGGTTATGTTTGATCAAACTGAATTTTTAAAAATAAAGGTTTAAATTTCAGTTTTAAATCTGTTACAGAGTTTGTTTGTTGTTCTTGTTTTGGTATTGTTCGATTATAAACATCATTTGAAAGCTATTGGAACAAAAATTAAGCGATGAAATCTTCTTTTAAAATATTTGTTAGATTAGAACTTTAGATGTCCAAAAGTTCGTGATTGCGAGTTTTTATATCTGAACCAGATAAATTATTAACAACTTATTACAAAAATTCAAGTATGATATCAATTCAATCCAAATAAAAGTGACCAATTAATTTATTGAATTTAAATCTCTTTTTTTTTTAATATTCTTTTTATTAGTTAACATTTTTGTTATTTTTTCTATTACCTAATTTTTCAGTTTAGAGTTTATTAATTTTATAAATATATTAAAAAAATTGTAAATGAATAAGATAAAGATTTATCACTTTAATATTTCTTTTCAAAATAGCTCTCAACAAGCTTACAACCTAACATACATGTTTCAACTTGTAAATTTATATTCATTTCAACTTCTCCAATGTCTCTATATTCATTATGACATATATTTCTCATGATCAGGTTAGTTTTATTTTTATTTTTATTTTTATCTATGATGTCAAACTTGTGGAAGATGTTTTAGATTATCAAATTCTTCTTGAGTGAGAATGATGTCAGTAAAAGATAATAACCACAATTTTCGTCCAGGGAGATTTGTTTGCAATGAATGTGGTGTGTGTTTAAAACGTATCCCTGTTTTATTAATATTTTATAAACTTGTCAAACCATACAATGCTCTATAGGAGTTTTATTCAAGATCATATAATGATTTACTCTACCTCTTCTTAGAAAGTCTCTAGATTTGCGTCTGAGTAGAGCCGAGAACTCAAAAAATGATTTATGTATGCATTTCTAGATATATTTGATATGAACAAGTATAACTATAAACGCATTTTTAATTTATAGTTTTATTTTTAATTTATTTGTTTGGTTGATGTTTATATTAATTTTATATTTATTATATTATATATATATATATATATTTTAAATATATTTTTATTTATTTAATTACAAATTAATGTTACAATAAAAATAATTTATTTTTTAACTCTTCCAAAATATTTGAAAATTTTAATACTAATTAGTAAAAGTCCGAAAATTATAATATTAATAATGTGTTCGTTCTCAGTTTGGATGTTAACAAATCTCTAAATATATTTTTATTTCTTCTCCCTCATCACCATGAATATCCCCTTACAAATTATTGTTATTGTCATCATAATCATAATCATAATCATAATCATAATCATAATCATAATCATAATCATAATCATAATCATAATCATAATCATAATCATAATCATAATCATAATCATAATCATAATCATAATCATAATCATAATCATAATCATAATCATAATCATAATCATAATCATAATCATAATCATTTATCCTCATGGCTAGTGTGGTTGTCTTTGTCTTCACCTTGGTCATCTCCACATAGGTCAACGACATGAAGTTTTACAAAATTGTGTAAACATATGGTTGCTACAACAATATGTGTTTGAGATTTTATCTAAATCCATCACAATTCTCTAGAATTTTCCATTTTTTATACTTTAAATGCATGTTCGATTGTAGTCCTTAATGATGAGGGTAACTTGTCATGACAACGAACCCCTCCAAAATTATTGCATGTCATATCGAGTTTGTCCATACGGAACTAAATAACCTCTTTTTATTTTTATGAACAATCTCCAAGATAATTTTGTCTGCAAAGAATTAATATAAAAAATTGTAATTTGAATATGTACAATATAGTCTTAAAATAGCTTAAATTATTTATTTGTTAAAGATGTGGAGAACGATAAAGTGGAACACTTATGATGATTTTTAAATTACAACATCATGAGTATATCCTTCCCAACCAACTGAGGCATACGTGAAACACATTTAAGTCATACTCCGCAAGTATAAATTTTGAGTTGGATAACCTTTACGTCCAATATACTTGATAATTTCCTCCTTGGGCCCATACAATTCGATATGTGTACCGTATATTGCACCTGTATTCTACACGTTAAAAATATGTATTAGAGATGGTTACAAATAATTTAAAAGTTATAATATTGATAACGTTCAATTTTTAAGAGTTTTACCTTAAAATATTTGTATTTTCTTTCTCTTAATTTTGGATGAACGATTGTTTGATCCACATGTAACAATTGGTCATTAGCCATTAAAACTATTGATTTTAAGACACAATGAAATTATCTATTGATTGTCTTAGTGTTGTACTTGAACAACGACTGGTTTGATAATTTTACTACATTTTGTCCGACTTGGTTTAAAAACTTTGCTAGTGATTCTTCTAGAAAAGACCATTATTTTGATTAAATAATCTATACTTGGTAGTGAGCTCATTTACCATTGTATTAAAGCTAAAATTATGCATACGAAACTCAAATAAACATGTTTCTTAATCTTTCATCATATCTTGTACTAATAAAAATCTGTATGTATGAGCTCGATGACTCATTTTCTCCAAATAGATTCTTGTCATAAATAAACATGTAATCTATTTCATCTACAATCATTTAAGTGTTTTTTTAGACACATAGATGGAAAATTGACCGTATAAAATCCAAGTCGTCCATTTAATTCTTATAAAACAAATTAAACAAAAACATAAATTTATTATTAGTAAAAAGTTAACATAATTTATTATGACAAAGTTAACTTAAGAGTTCAAAACTAGTTAAACATAAATAAAAATAGCACGTGGAATTGAGCCTAGGGTTTTGTGGCCCAAATTTAGTGTGTCTCAATGTTAAGGTACAAAAGAGGAATAAAAATATGTGCGATTATTTGTTGGACTCAAAAGGTATGAAATCACATAATGGTGAAGATGTTAATCAAATCGTATTATTATGGAAATGTCAACTAAATCGCCACAAGATCATATCATGGTGGCTATGTCAAAGATATCAAATGATCTTTACCCTAATTATGAATTCTAGAAAGCCTATATATACATTATGTTAGGATCGGGGACGCCCTTGGAGGACCGGGGTGTTTCCGGTTTCGAGAAGGGTGGCCGCTTACAACACACAACACTCTTTGATGATAGTCCGGTTAAAGACTAAAACCGTTCTCAGCACTGCACAAACTGTCACAGACTCTTGAACCGGGTTCAAGGGCGGAAATGTCTGTTTTAGGTTGAAGCAACGAATGCGACTTTAGATGATGTTTTAGGAGGAGTCGGTTTTATGGATATGAGTGACCGGTTTTAGGAGTATGATTGGTTTGAGGTTTAAGTTTAAATAAACAAGAAATGAAAGCGAAAGAAAGAACACGAGACAAGGATTTGTTTATGGTTGTTCGGAGCAAACCCTCCTACGTCACCCCTTCTTCTCAGGTTATTAGAAGGATCTCCACTAACTTTTATAGTTAACAACAGTACCTCCGGTCGAGCCCAACTTCGCTACTCGCCGGTTACACCAAACTCACTCTTTGATGTAATACAACAACTCAACACAACACACACAGAAAGCTTCCGGTTTTAGACACACTGGTTTTGGAATATAACAGTTTATCTCTCTAGAACTTAATGCTTTTCGTAATTCGTAATGTACAACTTTCAGAACTGATGATGCCTTAAATGAAGACGTTTCGTCTCCCTTTAATAGCTGAGAGGAGCCAACGGTCACTTTCTTCTCTCTCCTCTGGATTGGTTGATCGTTATCACGCCTGGTGCAGAGAGGTTGCTTACACGCTTCATCTTCCTCAACACCTGGCAGTCATGCAGGCAGCTCTGGGCAGAAGATGACATAGCCGGTTTTCAGATTTGGACACGTGCTGGTCATCCATCTCAGGTTGTCAACTTCGGATCAATAAAGCATCATTGCTTTCCTCGCATGCTTCCGATCGGATCTAATCTTCTTTTATTCTTTCAAGACATGTTTCTTTCGTCATAGTACGTCACTCTTGAAGTTTGAATTTTCCGGTTTTTGTGTCTTGTGCTGTATGATCCGGCTGGTGTGTAAGTTTATGTCTTGGCTAACCGGTCGCTTGAGAAAGTGAAAACCGGTTCCTCTAATCTTTAACTTGATCACTTGAAACTGGTTTCTTTGAAGTATAGCAGCAACCGGTTTTGATACCCCAACCGGTTCATACAGTTTTGATCTGTACCTGCACATGAAGGTTAACAACTGTTTAGTTCGTCTGGCCGGTTCCAAAAATTAACTTACTTAATTTTTCTATCAATTTCTCCCTTTTTGATTATTTAGAATAAATATTCAAAAATCGTAATGTGTGGCCGGTTTAAAATTAATCTACTTAATTTTTCTATCAATTTCTCCCTTTTTGATTATTTAGAATAAATATTCAAAACTTGCAATGAGTGGCCGGTTTTGAAAAACTTGTTTACTGGTCGTTTAGAAAAATTAATCTACTTAATTTTTCTATCAATTTCTCCCTTTTTGATTATTTAGAATAAATATTCAAAACTCGTAATGGGTGGCAGGTTTTGAAAAACTTGTTTAGCGTTTTAATTATTTTCTGTTGGAAGAATATGTTTCAAAGGCATGTGTTTGATTTTCCAAAAATTTATGTGGAAACTGAGAAAATAACCGAGTTCCGAATTATAATTAAACATAATTGTTTTGAAGGAAATAAGAACTGATTAAGGCTTGGATGATCCCCCCTTATGTAGCTCTTTTTCCAGTTCTTTCTCACGATGTCTTCTTTCTTCTTCTCTAGCATTCCACTCCCTGTCGCGTCTTGCAGCGTCAATCAGCATTCGGCCCATACACTTGAGTGACCGGTACCCTTTTTCTTGAATCCAAAATTGGTACAGACCGGTTTTGGTGGAGGAGGTGGCGAAGTGATAATCTGTCTGAAGCTTGGAGTTGCGGTTGAGCCTTCGGTTGTCCTTCTCTTTCGTTGGTGAAGCTCCTCAGCATCTTCTTCTTCTTCTTCATCAAGCGGTTGTGCGTTTACCAAGACTGGAACAACTGCTCTTTGTTCTGCCCGCTTCATCACGTTCTTAACTGCACTTCGTTTCTTCTTATTCCTTGTATCCATTGAGTGGGACGATTGAACCGGTTGGAGTTTCTGGATGTTGGCATGTTCTTCCTCGTTGCATTGTTGGGCAAGCGCGTAGTCTTTGTCTTCAATCTTCTTCTGTAACCGTTCCCTTTCTATCTCTTCCTCTTGCAACTTCTTTGCGGTTTCAGCATCCGTTTCGATTTGCGTTTGGGTTATGCTGACCTGAACCTTGGACATCTCCCCAATTTGGATGGCCATTTCCTGCAGCATGTCCAAAAGTGGAGCGGTTGCGGTTTGGACGGACTCGGCGATCAAGGCTTTTACTGATGTCTGCATGGCCGTATCTATCACGGACTTTATAGTGTAAGACAGGTTAGCTTCAGCCGTTGCAATTCTCTCATCGGTTGCGGTTTTATAGCTTCCAAGGCATGAATCAATTTTCTCAATTACCGCTTGCTTCACTTGATCGATTTCAGGAGCCTTAACCGTTTGAGAGGATTCTTGTTCCAGGTTTTCAGTTGTTCCGGATGTCTCACCGCCCATATAGAATGGCTTACTTTGATATAGGTCGGCATTATTGAGTTGGCATTGGCAATTTTTCCTCCACTGCATATCAAAGCCAGCGAGATTTTGGACGAGCTGTTCTCGCACCGCGAGAAACCGTTCGGCCATTCTCATTTCAATCGGAGTTAGTGACTTTCCTGTAGTTTCTTGAAAGGCATTCTCCACGGCCTGCAACCGTGCGTTTTCAAGGATTACTGCGGTTTTGCTAAAAGTAGGTAGAATAAGGTTGGTGTTAGCTAAGGGCCCTCTCTTCCATCCTGATGAGCTTGTCCCAATATTTGTTGCCATTCAAACCTGGAGCCATGTCGGATATTTTTGTTTCACATCGAAGCTTCACCCACAGGATATATGGAGCTATCGTTTCACTGGCACCTTTATTCATGTCCCTGATAAGTTCCTCGAAGACTTCATCTTCTTCCTCTGCGGTAAAGGTAAACTCATCCTCGGTTACAGCTTCTTGTTGCGGACCGGTTTGCAGCGTACCTTTTCCTGTTGCGGTTGTATCTTCAATAAGAACTCCTTTCCCTTTGTTGACCTGAACAGAACCTTCAGTTATTGTGGCTGAAACGGATGGCCCATCTTGAGCTGATCGGTTTTCTGGAGCGGACTTGCTTCCTTTGGAACCGGATGGTTCCTGTTCTTCAAGGTTTCCCTCCTGAGCCGGAGGGGTAGGATCTACTGTTTTGGCCGTTTCTTCGACCGGTTGTGCTTCACTCTGATCAGGTATCTCAACCTGATCAACTGGCTTCCGACGACTTGAAACATCGTCCTCTTCGGTTTCCTTTGCAATATCTTGAACTACGTTCTCAATTGCTTCAGAGGTATTTAAACCTACGTCGACTAATACCTCTTCAACTCGTTTACTTGGTGACTTGGAGGTTTCAGAGTGAATGCTTACCTCTGCTTCCTCCTTGGAAACTGACTTGTTTACTTGGCTCCCCGAGGATTCGGTTTGCCTTAGAGAATGAGATGGAACGGGGGTGGGAACGACGGTGTTGATGGGAATCAGTTGAAAGACGTCTGCGGTTCTTTCTGGTGGATTATCCGAGGAAAGAGTTTTCTCGGAGTCCGCCGGTTTGTTGGAGCTTTTTCTTTCAGCCACCTTCTTCCTCCTTTTCGGTTCTTGTGGGGCTTCGGTTTCAACCACCTTTCTTGCCGGTTTCTTCTGTCTGGTTTCTTCTTCAGCCGGAACCGAGGAACTAGCTCCTTTGGACGACTTTGTTCTTGAGGACTTGGGTTTGATCGTCTTCTCCGGTTTTTCGATCATCGACTCTGAGTCAAGAATAGTGGAGATTGGGAGCGGTTTACCTTCACCCAGTTCCACATTAAGGAACTCAAGGATTTTGACGATCTGCATTGCAAAGTCTTGCACCCGGCCATCTTTCTTTATCACCATTTGGCAAAATTCTTCGTAGATGACGTATCCCCAATCCACCTTGTCACCGCGGACAATGGCCAACAGCATTCTGAGTTTGAGTTTCGTCAGGTTGTCAAAATTACCTCCTCTTCCTTGGATTGAGCGAGCAATGACAGTCAATAGCCATCTGTATTCCGGTTTTAGCTTGTTTCTCTGGCTGGAGTGGATCACCAGATCTTGACCTGAGAACGAAACCACCAACCGGGCAGCATTTGATTCTGCATCGGTTAGATCAGTTTTTAGGTCCAGACCGGTGTTGGGCAGACCGAGAACTTCAGCAAATAACTCCTCGGTTATTAGAATGGCCTTCCCGTTGACAGTGGCTGAGACCTTCCTCTTCGACAGTGTCGCCGTCGCCAGGAACTCCGTCACCGCCGCCGGATAAATGATGAACGGACCAGACAGAAACTTTTCCAGCCCAGAATCTCTTAGAAGTTGAAGAACAACCTTGTTTTTATCATCGGCATGTTCATCAATATCTGCGAAATCCACTTGTAACATTCATTGGAATGGAGCTTTGCTTAGATCCATGATGATTTTGAGAAGAAGATATGAAGAACGATGAGGATCGGGGAGAGGAAAGCTTTGAAGATCTGGAAATTTGTAGAGAGAGAAAGCGCAATCGTCGAATGAGAGGTTGTGAACTTATATACATGGCGGTTCCGAGCGGTTTGAAGATGAACCGTCGATTGATGTTTTGGCACCAATTTTCCCTCCAAAAGTTACTGCCATAACTTTCGGCGGTAAAAGCGGAGATTCAGTGGGCGGTAAATTTTGGGAGGTAAAACCGTGGGCGGTTTAAGTTTTTCAAATTTTTTACTTTTGCTTGAAGTTCCGGTTTTACTTGAAGTCTTGTTAATCGGAAGTTTTTTAAGTTAACGTTAAGTTATAAGTTTGGAAAACCGGAAGGAAGGATATGAATAAAAACCGGAGACTTTGAAGATTAAATATTTCATTAATGAGAATATTGAACATTGAGCGGTTTTGGTCGTACAGCAAAATGACCAAAAACTGGAGAATAAAAAAGAAAAAGAATTTAGTCTTCTGTGAACCATCCTCCTTCCATCCTCCTTTCATACCACTTTTCCATGGTGTTTTGAGGAAACCGGTCCTCAATTCTTGTTAACCACCTGTGTATCATAAGTATGGAGATGGTGTTGGATGGTCCAACCGGAACACCGGTTCCAAGGTTGCGACGCTTGGACATCAGGAACCGGGTGATTTGAGGAGCGTAACTAGTCCTTCCTCTTGCAGCGGTCATGAGCTGCTTCAGTTTGTTGTAGAGGTAGGTGGCCTAGTTGATGGAGGAATTGCGAATGATGGCTATCATAATGTCGAATGCTTCCCGGCTGTAGTTCTGGTTCGGCATTCGGCCTATGATAGACCTTTGGACCAAATCGTGAAAGAGTTGGTAGTGAGCAGCGAGAGTTTCTTTCTTCCCAAAGTCATTGATCGGTGTGTAGGAAGAAGAGAAAATCTTGAAGAAGTCTTCCTTAGCCGGTAAGAACGGCGTTGGGAAGTCAGAAAAACCTTCGGTCGGAAGGTGAAAGAAGTTGGCGAATTCCTCCTCGGTAAACTGGAAGAATTGGCCGTCGACGATGGTGCGGATGCTGCCATCATCTAAAATATGACCATTGTTGAAAAATTCACACACCTCCTCCACGAGAATTGTGTCTGAACCCTTAAGGAAGCCTTGCAGCCCAGAATCTATGATATGCTGAAAGATGCAATCATAGTATGCGCTATCTTTGATATCTTCAAAGTCGATGATAAGGGTATTTCTGAGTTCTGCAGACATGATGATGAAGAGGGTGTTTGAGGGGTTTTTCTTAACTTTCAAGCTTTTAGAGAGAAGAAATGCTGGAGGCGTGTTTTGAAAGTGAAGGAGTGAGTCTCCTTTTATAGCTTGGAATGGTTGAGAGCATTTAATGGGAATATTTGAAAAATCTAGCCGTTTATGTTTGGTCATTAATGACCTTGTGATTTTTCCAAGAGAATACAAGCATGTCTTGTCTAATCAAGTCAGGCATGCTTATTGTGAATGATGGTTTCTGTTTCCAAGAGATTTGATTTTGATACGGCATATTGAATTTTTGATCATTTATGATTTTTAGGTTTTAACTTAAAAGAGGAAAGAATTCTGATTCATTGATTGATGATCAAAACCGGTAGTACAACAAAATTACCGGTTTTGGAAAGAAAATAAAGTTTGGACAGAAAAAAAAATAGGCTAGACGTTGGATGATTCAGCCGCTTGATTTCTTCTAGCTTTCACCGCTTCCCACCGGTCGATCATCTCTTGCACTCTTTCCTTGGTGAGCACATGCCTTGGATGAAGAGTCACGAATGGTCCTGAGTGGATGTCCAGACTTGCACAAAAACCGCTCAGCTGAGGAGCGTAGCCGGTTTTGTTGGAAAGGAGCATCTTCTTCAGGTTACTGAAGATTATCCAGGACCAGTTAACCGGTGTCCCAACCGTTACAGCGATCATCATCTCGAAGAGCCTTTGGGTGTAATAGTAACTTTTCTCTCTGCACAAGACAGATTTTCCCAGAATCTCGCAGAGAAGCTGGTACTTATGAGAAAGTTGGCTTTTAGCACCCCAGGGTTTAACCGGGATGTCAGATCCTGAGAACCGGCGACACATCTCTTCCATTGTCACCGGGGAGTATGTTAGGTCAGTTACCCCTTCATTGGGCAAACCGCAGTATACAGCGAAATCCGTCTCGCTGAATAAGAACTTTTGACCGTAAACTTGTGCAACGATGATATCTCGATGTACTTCCTTTCCGGTTTGGAAGAGTTCTTCGACTACCAGGTAGTCAAGAATAAATCTGTTCTCTAGAAAACTTCTTAGCCCGCTTCTCTCTACGGCTAAGAACATTTCTTTGACTTCATGATCTTCATATTGGTAGATTGAATCAAAATCTGCCAATAGAATTTTCTTTGCTAAGGAGTTGGAGTTCATGTTCTTGAGAGAGAGGATTTATCTCAAGAATGATATTTGTGAATAGTGATCTTGTGAAGTTTTGTGAAGGATTATAGTTGGTTTTATAGCCCGGGGTTCGGCTGGTTTTAATGAGTTTAAGCATGCTTGATGATGTCATCAGCTATTTAATAGACTTTAACTTGTTGAAGTAACTAATGTTTATTTCCAAGATAAAATCTAATTATTACCAGGATAACAATGATGACAAATATCTATTGACAAGATGTGAGTCTCCCTCTCTTGATGATGGACACATGTCGTCATCTTGATTGTGGTAGACTAATTTTATTTATTACAGACTTCATTTTTTCAAAATATGCATGGAAACACAGTCAGTCATCCCAAGTTAACCGGAGAAGTTCATTCCATCAGATCAGGATGCATTTGTACTAAGCGGTTTTCCATGACCGGTTTTAGTGGGATATTTTCTTCCGATTGTGAAGAAATGCTGATTTATGTCAACACTTGTTCAACTTTGGATTTATTTTATCCACTTTAAACCTGGTTATTTCAACCGTATAGAAATATACATGTGATTTGAAATTAATGAAGTAATCGGGCGTAACCGGAGACTCCCTCCCGGTTAGCATTTTTTATTTATCAACGGCCTATTTGAATATGGTTTGAGAAGCGATAGCTTCTCCCTGAACACATATCCCGGTTTTTATACAAGCATGCATAATTATTATATCAATTGATTAAGATTAGTAAGTCCCAAAATATTTCGAAAGTGAGAGAACTTAGCTTCCTGTAGCGGTTTTGTAAATATATCCGCTACTTGTTGCTCGGTTGAGACATATTCCAGCCAGATGTGTTTCTCCTGAACATGCTCCCGGATGAAATGGTGTCTGATGTCGATATGCTTTGTTCTTGAGTGCAACACCGGATTGTATGTAATCGCTATGGCACTGGTGTTGTCACAGAAAATTGGAGATTCCTTGGCTTCTATTCCAAAATCCCTTAGTTGCTGTTGGATCCAGAGAAGTTGTGCACAGCAGCTTCCAGCCGCTATGTACTCTACCTCTCCGGTTGATGTTGCAACGGATGTTTGTTTCTTGCTGCTCCAAGTGACTAACCGGTCACCCAGGAACTGACAGGTTCCACTTGTGCTTTTTCTGTCGATTTTGCATCCTGCGTAATCGGCATCTGAGTAGCTTATAAGGTTGAAACTTGAATCTTTTGGGTACCAAAGTCCCACTTCTTGAGTTCCCTTTAGATATTTCAGGATTCTTTTGGCCGCCGTATAATGAGATTACTTTGGATTTTCTTGGAACCTTCCGCACACTCCAACCGCAAACAGAATGTCGGGTCGGCTTGCTGTGAGATACAGCAGTGATCCGATCATTCCTCTATAAGCTGTGATGTCAACGGCTTGACCATCATCGTCTTTGTCCAGCTTTACTGAAGGACTCATTGGCGTAGCCGCTTCGGCGCATGTATCCATTCCAAACTTCTTCAGCAGTTCGGCTGTGTACTTTGTTTGACTTATGAAGGTTCCGGCTTCAATCTGCTTAACCTGAAGTCCTAGAAAGAAGCTCAATTCTCCCATCATACTCATTTGAAATCTATCAGTCATCATTTTCGAAAACTTGTCACATAATTTTAGATCGGTTGATCCGAATATAATGTCATCAACATAAATCTGAACAAGTAAGATTTGTTCCTTCCTTTCAAATTTGAAAAGTGTTTTGTCTACCGATCCTATTGTGAATTTGTGATCAAATAAAAATTGTGTCAATGTATCATACCAAGCTCTTGGAGCTTGTTTCAAACCGTAAAGGGCTTTATTCAACCGGTAAACGTGGTTTTCGTGTTCTGGATTTTTAAAACCTGGAGGTTGGTTAACGTACACCTCTTCATTTACTTTGCCATTTAGAAAAGCACTCTTAACATCCATTTGAAAGACTTTGAAATTTTTGAAAGCTGCATATGCTAAATATATTCTAATGGCCTCAAGTCTAGCTACAGGGGCAAATGCTTCTTCAAAATCAACGCCTTCTTCCTGTTTATAGCCTTGAGCCACTAACCGGGCTTTGTTCCTCGTAACTAAACCGTCTTCATTGAGTTTATTTCTGAATACCCATCGTGTTCCTATAACCGGTTTGTTTTTCGGTTTGGGAACTAAGTACCAGACTTTATTTCTCTCAAACTCGTTTAATTCCTCTTGCATTGCCAAGATCCAATCTGAATCTGACAATGCTTCATCCACCTTTTTCGGCTCAATTTGTGATATGAAAGCAGAGTTTTCATAGTGATCCAAATATTGTTGCCTAGTTCGGACGGGTGAGGATATGTTACCTATTACTAGTTCAAGAGGATGATTTTTGTTCCTTCTGAGGTTAATCCGAGACGTGTCTACCAAGCTTTCGGTTGGCTAATCAAGGTTAGACTGATCGGTAGGCTGAACAGAGTCAGACCGACCGATTTCTTCAGTAGAAACTGAAGCGTCAACTTTTTGCGGTAAAGCAGCTTGAACAGGCTGAATTTCAGCATCAACCGCTTGGTCCTTGACAAAACGTCTAAAAATCGGAACCTCGTCTTCATCATCAGAATAGATATTAAAATTTTCTATTCTGTTGTGAAGGTCGAAGGGTAATGCAGTGTTTCGTTCAACCGATTCATCGAAAACAACGTGTGCGGTTTCTTCAACTGTTAAAGTCCTAGTATTGTATATTCTATAGGCTTTACTTACAGCTGAATATCCCAACATTATTCCCTCATCGGATTTAGCATCAAAAGCGGTCAAGTAATTCTTGCCGTTATTGTGAACAAAGCATTTGCTACCAAAAAATCGAAAATACCGTACGCTTGGAACTTGATCAAAGTAAATTTCAAAAGGAGTTTTAGAAAACCGCTTAGTTACCAAAGATCGATTTTATGTATAACAAGCGGTGTTGATAGCTTCAGCCCAAAACTTTTGAGCAATACCCGAATCAGCTATCATTGACCTTGCGGCTTCCTTGAGAGTTCGGTTTCTTCTCTCAGCCAGGCCATTTTGTTGAGGAGTTCTGGCACTAGACAACTCGTGTCTAATACCGGAATCATCAAGAAAAGTAGTTAAGTTACTGTTTATAAACTCAGTTCCTCTATCACTTCTGATTTTATTTACTCGAATCGATTTTTCATTTTGTATTCTCAAAATCAGTTTAATTAGGTTTGGAGTTGCTTGATTTTTAGAGGCTAGAAAAGTAACCCATGTAAATTTAGAATAATCATCAATAACTACCATAGTATAATGCATGCCTCCTAAACTAGTTACTTTAACTGGACCAAACAGATCCATATGCAGGAGTTCTAAGCATCGTTCAGATTGATAATTTCCTTTATTTTTAAAAGATGATTTTACTTGTTTGCCCATTTGACATGCATCACATATTTTGTCTTTTGAGAATTTAACGTTTGGAAAACCGTGAACTAGTTCCTTGGAACAAATAAAGTTAATCGTTTTGAAATTCAAGTGATTTAGCCGTTTATGCCAAAGCCAGTTTGGATCATTTTCGGCTATCATACACACAGGTTTTTCAAAATTAGTTTTCCAATCAACTTTGTTAATGTTTCCTATCCGGTTACCGGTTAACAGAATGTCATTATCTTGATTTTTGACTAAGCATGAGTTTTTATGAAATTCAACTTTGTAGCCCACATCACACATTTGACTTATGCTTAACAGGTTAAAATGCAATTCTTCTACTAAGAGTACATTACTTATAGACAGATTACCATGGACAATCTTACCCTTGCCCACGGTTTTACCTTTCGAGTTGTGCCCGAATGTGATGACTGCTCCGGTTTCGTACTTGATGTCGGTTAGTAGCTCCTTGTTTCCGGTCATATGCCTTGAGCATCCGCTGTCCAAGTACCATTCCGAATTCTTTAGCCGGTTGCTCCTCCTAACCTGCAACAAACAATTATTTACACCTTTTTGGTACCCACATTCAGTTGGGTCCTCGGTTGATTAGTCCCTTTGGGATCCAGACTTGAATGAGTCGGATCACTTTCCCGGTATCTGTTTTTATAGTCTTTGGCTTAACTTCTTGGCTGTTGCTCAAGAATGCCTTATGTTGTGATGATTTTCTTTGATGTCGAGTTTTATCCGGTTTACTTGGTTTCCGGTTGACTTTCCTTCTATCAGGATGAAGCCATTTTTCAGATTCAGTAGGACTTACATATTTAAGCGTTTCTTCCGGTTTTAGGTCATTTTCGGTTTGTGAACTCTTGACAAATTTTACAAACGGAAGATTATTTTTCGTGAGTTTCATCCCATTAGATTGTTTTGTTTCATTTTGTTTATTTGGTTCATAACCGATACCATACCTACACTTCGGATGTCTTTTATAATTGCACATTTGTTTCACTACTTGACGTGATCTCTCCCACGCATCCGTGACGTACATTGCTCGTTCATCGGTTTCGGTTACCGGTTGAACTGTCTTCTCATTATCGGAGAATAGTTCATCCGGTTCATACATTTCGATTTCACATGTTTTATCATATACATTATTTATCTGTTCGGTTTGAGTTTCTACAGGGGTCGGTATGTACGCAGATATGTTTCTGAACTCAGCAACCATTTGGTTGAGTGCAGAAACCAGATCTTCTTTAGTAAACTCGTCAGAAGAGAAATCAAATACCTCTTCGTCGTTTGCCATGAAGCAGGTTACTTTCTCATCACCATCTTCATTATCGGAGTATGCCCACTCACTTCCACCATCGGATGCAATGAGCGCCTTTTGAATCTCCTTTCCATCGTCAGCATGTTGATCATCGTTTCTCCGGTAGTCGTTTCGTTGGTTGTTGTTTCCCCGGTAGTTGTTCCCTTGGTAGTTGTTTCCCTGATACCGGTTGTTTTGGTAGTTGTTCCCCTGATAGTTGTTTCCTTGATAGTTTCCTTCCGGTTTTCTATCGTCTCTCCTTGGTTTTCTACACTCTGACCTAAAATGTCCAAAACCATCACAGTTATAACATCTCTTGTTTGATTTATCTACATAGTTATAATTAAAATCATTATTAGATGATGGCTGGCTCTTCTTCATGAATTTCCCGAATTTCTGAGCTAGCATCGCCATCACATCTTCAGTAATTTGATCGGTGTTTTTGACTGGAGCCGGAACGGTTGATACTTGGGCCGCCGGTTCCACCGATGTAACCAAAGCTCTGGTTGCGGTTGATGTGGATGCTTCATCTTCGATCCGAGACTTGATCTCGAATTCGTAGGCTTTTAGATCCTCGAACACATCATGCAACTTCATCTGCCCAAGGGTGCTTGATTCCTTCATCACCATGGTCTTGATGTCCCACGTGCTTGGCAGAGATCTTAGGGCTTTGATGATCACTTCTCGGTTGTCATACTTCTTTCCGAGTGTTTGAAGCTTGTTGACTACGCTGGTGGACCGGTTGCTAAATTCTTTCATATTTTCCCCCGGTTTCATCCTGATATTTTCATACTTCTGTGTAGCCACCAAGATTTTGTTCTCCTTAGTTCTTTCGTTTCCCTCATGGATCTGAATGATCGTTTCCCAGGCTTCCTTTGCATTTTCACACTTTGATATTTTGTTCAAAGTGTTATTATCTATAGCCTTGTAGATGTGCCTCATGCAATGGTTGTCCAGGTTACTCCGTCTTCGATCTTCACTCTTCCATAGGTCTGCCTCCTTGTTGATCTTGATCGGTCCCTCTTTCAGGACTCGGCTCATCTCATCATCTAATGTAATCAGATGTAGATACATCTGCTTCCTCCAACTGCTAAACGCTTCACTGTTTAGCATTGGCGGCTTGTCGCTGTGGGTCATGCTTCCCATCTTCTTTGGTTGCTTGAATGCTGAGAACCTCGCTCTGATACCACTTGTTAGGATCGGGGACGCCCTTGGAGGACCGGGGTGTTTCCAGTTTCGGGAAGAGTGGCCGCTTACAACACACAACACTCTTTGATGATAGTCTGGTTAAAGACTAAAACCGTTCTCAGCACTGCACAAACTGTCACAGACTCTTGAACCGGGTTCAAGGGCGGAAATGTCTGTTTCAGGTTGAAGCAACGAATGCGACTTTAGATGATGTTTTAGGAGGAGTCGGTTTTATGGATATGAGTGACCGGTTTTAGGAGTATGATTGGTTTGAGGTTTAAGTTTAAATAAACAAGAAATGAAAGCGAAAGAAAGAACACGAGACAAGGATTTGTTTATGGATGTTCGGAGCAAACCCTCCTACGTCACCCCTTCTTCTCAGGTTATGAGAAGGATCTCCACTAACTTTTATAGTTAACAACAGTACCTCCGGTCGAGCCCAACTTCGCTACTTGCCGGTTACACCAAACTCACTCTTTGATGTAATACAACAACTCAACACAACACACACAGAAAGCTTCCGGTTTTAGACACACCGGTTTTGGAATATAACAGTTTATCTCTCTAGAACTTAATGCTTTTCGTAATTCGTAATGTACAACTTTCAGAACTGATATGCCTTAAATGAAGACGTTTCGTCTCCCTTTTATAGCTGAGAGGAGTCAACGGTCACTTTCTTCTCTCTCCTCTAGATTGGTTGATCGTTATCACGCCTGGTGCAGAGAGGTTGCTTACACGCTTCATCTTCCTCAACACCTGGCAGTCATGCAGGCAGCTCTGGGCAGAAGATGACAGAGCCGGTTTTCAGATTTGGACACGTGCTGGTCATCCACCTCAGGTTGTCAACTTCGGATCAATAAAGCATCATTGCTTTCCTCGCATGCTTCCGATCGGATCTGATCTTCTTTTATTCTTTCAAGACACGTTTCTTTCGTCATAGTACGTCACTCTTGAAGTTTGAATTTTCCGGTTTTTGTGTCTTGTGCTGTATGATCCGGCTGGTGTGTAAGTTTATGTCTTGGCTAACCGGTCGCTTGAGAAAGTGAAAACCGGTTCCTCTGATCTTTAACTTGATCACTTGAAACTGGTTTCTTTGAAGTATAGCAGCAACCGGTTTTGATACCCCAACCGGTTCATACGGTTTTGATCTGTACCTGCACATGAAGGTAAACAACTGTTTAGTTCGTCTGGCCGGTTCCAAAAATTAACTTACTTAATTTTTCTATCAATTTCTCCCTTTTTGATTATTTAGAATAAATATTCAAAAATCGTAATGTGTGGCCGGTTTAAAATTAAATTAATCTACTTAATTTTTCTATCACATTATAAATAAGAAGAAGGTGTGAGACTAAAAACTTAGAACAAATAGAGAGAGTTAGAGTTTGCAATCCATATTATAACTCTATTGAATCATTATTTCGTTAGTTCTTATTTTACACTATTGTTCCGCATTCCATTACGATTGCTATTATTCTGTTTTCATTCTTAGGGTGATAGTTTTTCACCACAAACTAGTATCAGAGCCAAGTTGGGCTGAGGCTGTCACAGTTCAATTTTTTGGTGAATTTTCTTGATTCGGTCAATTATTTTGAAGATTTGAGATAGGGTCGACTTCTAGGTTTGATATCGAAAAGTTCGATGGGACGAAGTACTTTGGGTTATGGAAGATGAAGGTGAGGGCACATAGGCAACATGAGATTTGATAAAGCACTCGAGGGGGAATCGCAATTAATGGTCTCGATGAATGCGGAAAAAAGATGGAGGTGTTGGAAAAGACCTATAATACCTTAATTCTTAGTCTTAGTAATAAGGTGCTGCGAGAGGTTGCTAGTGTCATAACGACAACAAATGTGTGGCTTCAGTTGGAGTATTTGTATATAAAAAAGATATTGTCGTCTCGGATCTACATCAATCAAATATTTTTCATGTTTAGAATGACTGAGGAGAAAGATTTGTAGACACATATTGACGATTATGTCAAGATTCTCATTGATTTGGAAAACATTGAGGAGAAATACAAGGATGGGCATAAGACAAGGATGCTTTTGAATTCTTTACCGAAGTCATATAAGACATTCATAGACATATTCAAGCATGGAATGGAGGAGCTTACAATTAATGATGTGATGAGTGTGTTGAGACCGAAGGACCAAAAGAAGAATAATGAAGAGAGCAATATAAGTTGAGATGGACTCTTGGTTCGTGGGAGAACCGAGAGGAGAGACAATAAAAGTAAGAAGAAAAGGCATTCGAACTCTCTCGGGAAGAAATCTACCAAGTGCTACAACTGTGACAAGGGGCACTTTAAGCGAGATTGTCCATATTTTAGTAACGACGAAAAGAAGAGCGGAGAAGCGGCGACTATTCAAGAGGTCAAGAATGGGTACAAAAGTGTAGATGTTTATGTTGTCTCCACTAATAAATCCGATAATCATTGTATTATGGATTCCAGATATTCATTCCATAAGACACCTAACGAGAGTTGGTTCGAGAGTGGATGAGGTTTTGTTAGGTAACAACAAGTCTTGTAGGGTGATGGGGATTGAAACAGTGCGTTTGAAAACACATGATGGAATCAAGAGGGTTTTGACGGACGTACATCACGTACTGGACCTTTGGAGGAATATAATCTCTCTCGACTCACTAGACCAATTTGGTTTTTCATAGAAGGGTGAAAAGAACGTATTGAGGGTCACAAGGGTTTCAGTAGTGATAAATAGAGGTGTGCGAGAAAAGATTCTTTATGTCAAGGCATCACCTTAATTGGTGTTATGGCGGTAGTGGCGGAGCCTCGAGATGTATCATCCACGAGTCTATAACATAAGAGATTGTGGCATGTGAGTGAGAGGGGTTTGAAGGAGTTGACTAAGAGAAACTATTTTGGTAAGGATAAACTTACTAATTTGGAGTTTTGCGAGAACTTCATATACGTTACAGCTACGAGGGTGAAGTTTGGGTAGTCGGTTAGGTGACTCGGGAGACGCTCAGTTATGTTCACTCCGATTTGTGGGAGCCGACAAGGACTGCAACTCCAGGTGGAGGTCGGTACTTTATTACCTTCATTGATGATTGTTCACGCAAGGTTTGGGTACTCATATTGAAGCACAAGGATGAGACATTTGTAAAGTTCAAAGAGTAGAAGAAGATGGTAGAGACTCAGACCGACAAGAAGGTTAAAAAGCTCCGAACATATAAAGGTTTGGAGTACATAGGCGGTAAATTCAATCATTTTATCACCGCAAAACCATCCAATATACACCGCAATATAATTACTTGGTATAGAAAATGAATAGAACACTACATGAGTGTGTCCAGTGTATGTTGTTTGAGACCGGTTTACTGAAGCGTTTTTGTGGTGAGGAGGTTAACACTATAACTTATCTTATCAATCGTTGTCCATCGATGGCATTGGAATACAAGAAACTGGAAGATGTTTGGAATGTCGCTCCTCCAAAACTCAACAACCTAAAGGTATTTGGGTGTGTAGCTTACATGCACCAACGAATGGAATGTTTGATCAGAGAGCGAAGATGTTGGGACAAATTATTTTGATTAAAATAATTAAGAGAATAAGCATATTCTATGCTAACTTTATTTTGATGATATGTGATTAAAACTTAATTGAAATTAAAACTTAGGTGAGATTAAAGCTAAGGTTGTCTATTTGTTTTGTGCAGGTGCATAAGACTATGCCTTATTAGACGTGGTATAAGTAGCTAAATACACGTGTTGCGGAGTTAGACGTTGAAGTCTAACTCTATTGGACGTGGTAGTCTAATGGGAAACGTAGTTAGACGTTGACTTCTAACTCCTTTAGACAAGTCTGAAGTGATGCGTAGTTAGACGTTGTAGTCTAATACATACATAGTTAGACGTTGTAGTCTAATAGATACATAGTTAGACGTTGAAGTCTAACTCAATTAGACGTGGTAGTCTAATGGGAAACGTAGTTAGACGTTAATATCTAACTCCTTCAGACAACTCTAAATAATGCGTAGTTAGACGTTACAGTCTAACAGATATGTAGTTAGACGTTGAAGTCTAACTCCATTAGACGTGGTAGTCTAATGGGTAACGTAGTTAGACGTTGGCGTCTAACTCCTTCAGAAAATTCTGAAGTGATACATAGTTAGACGTTGCAGTCTAACAGATACGTAGTTAGACATTGAAGTCTAACTCCATTAGACATGGTAGTCTAATGGGAAATGTAGTTAGATGTTGACGTCTAACTCCTTCTGAAAAGTCTGAAGTGAAACATAGTTACACGTTGTAGTCTAACAGATACGTAGTTAGACGTTGAAGTCTAACTCCATTAGACTTGGTGATCTAATAGAACACGTAGTTAGACGTTGACGTCTAACTCCCTTAGAC